>NC_069010.1:6878010-6878702 GCF_001194135.2 Octopus bimaculoides
ATATATATATATATATATATATATATACATATATATATATATATATACACACATGCCTATATTTATATATACATACATACCTATATATATATATAGATATATATATATACATACAATCACACACACACACATATCTATATATATACATACATACACACGCATACCTATATATATACATACACACACATACCTATACATATATCTATATAAACACTTCTCTCTGTCTATGCATGTGTGTGTATGTATATATATATATATATATATATATATATATATACATACACACACACACACACATCCATACATACAGACATACAAACACACATCTATTTATATACGCGTGCGGACACACAACTCACACACACACACACACACACCTCTATACAGAAATACAAACGCATTCATACACACACACGCACACAAACCCACATTCTACCATATGTTCTCCATTATTGCAACCAGTCAGAAACGTTAACAATTCTTCATTCTTCCATCTTCACACAGTTATTTCTCCCCACAAACTCAAAGAATCTGTCACTCTTTCACACTAATTCTCTTTGTTTATTTTCTTTCTTCTCTCCCTCCATTGTTTCTCTCTCTCTTTCCTTCTCCTTAATTTTCTTTCTTTCTTATGTTTTCTTGTTTAGCATCTTCATCCCCCTCTATCCATATGTATATATAAGATCGGAAGA
>NC_069010.1:6879985-6880933 GCF_001194135.2 Octopus bimaculoides
CGAAAACAATTTAATTTGTGTTCGTGGGAAGAACCATTTTAACGATGCGTACTGCCTTAATTCTTCGAAACGCCGGAGTTTTAATGGTGGCAGCTGATGAAGGGGATGTTTCTATGTGGCCTGCTTGTTTGTTGCACCTTGTTTACCATTTTTGTCCTTGTTCTTTTGCCACGTCATGTACCCAGTTATGTATCTATATGTACATGTGGATGAACGTATACACATACATGTACATATATATATGCATATACTCATATATTGTTTATATATATATATATATACATATATATACATATGATTTAATCAACCAGAAGTAGTGACAGAAGTACCAAGACTTGTGCATGACGATAAACAAGAACAAATTAACAATATAAAAAATATGCACATTTCATGCTCTGTTTTTTTTTTTTCTGTTGGTATTACTGAAACCTGTATGTGTGTGTGTATGCTCCTATTTCCCCTCGTCATCACATGTGGCTGTTGATTGTAAACAAAGGTCTCACTGTTCGTGCAGACAGTGTCCTTTGCTTGCAGTCAACCATGGGAGCATCTCTGGGGGTTTATTGACATGCCTTGACACGTTGCAGAGTCTTTAAGAACAAAAATTTCTCATTCATAGAGAGCCATTTGTTTCCACTTCTGCACGCGACCATGTTCAGGTTGTTTGTTGGTCAATAGTCTGGGAGATTATCCCCATGCTTAGAAACAGGTGGTGGTGGTGGGGCGGTGGCTTTATGAAGGGCATCCAGCCATAGAAAACTGACCCAAGGGAATAATGTCTGACCCATGCAACTATGGGGAAGTATATTAAATGATGGTATCTTTTATCATTTACTTGTTTCACTGGCCATGCTGGAGCACTGCCTTTAGTCGAACAAATCGACCCCAGGACCTATTCTTTGTAAGCCTAGTACTTATTCTATCGGTCCCTTTCGCTGAACTGCTAAG
>NC_069010.1:6884561-6886446 GCF_001194135.2 Octopus bimaculoides
TATATATATATATATATATATATATATATATGACAGGCTTCTTTCACTCATAAGGCTTTGGTCCACTCACAAGGCTTTGGTCAGCCCAATGTTATAGTAGAAGACACTTCCCCAAGGAACCATGCAATGGAATTGAACCCCAAACCACATAGCCATGCCTGTCCATACACACACACGTACGTGTGTGTGTATGCATGTATATATAAATATTATACAAATGTATATATACAATTCTATAAGCACAAAAGGATACATATAGAACATTTAAGCCAGACAGAGTCAGTTAATCTAGCAAACATAATTCTTATTTATTCACATTGCTTTGAATTAAACATGGATTATCTCAAAGCTTTAAGATTTCAATAATGTGACTGTTTATTTTCAAGATGGCATTGTAGGGTAGGTGTGAAAGGTTTGATAAAGCTAGTTTGAACAATAAAACAGGTAGAGAATTTTGGGCCGGATACGGTCTGCTTCAATGCTAAATGATTAAGAGCATTGTGATGGAAGCCTATTACAGTCAGGTATGTGCTATGAACAACTTCCATGAGATGACGTAAGATTTTACGCAATTCCCAATTCTTTAATCTAGTTTGCGCATTTGTTTGTTTATGCCAATAACTTCTTCCTGCTAATGTGTTGACCACTTTATTTGATCTGGAATATTCTGTTCCATCATCATCATTTAACGTCTATTTTTCCATGCTTGCATGGGTTAGACGGTTTGACTGGAACTGGTAATGCAGAGAGCTGTACCAGGCTCCTGTCTGATCTTGGCTTTGGTTTCTATGGCTGGATGCCCTTTCTAATGCCTTTTACGTGTCTCCGGCACCTTTTATGTGTCACCAGCATGGGTGCCTTTCAACGTTGTCACCAGCACAGGTGCCATTTATGTATCCCTGGCACAAGTGTCATTTATGCCTCACCAGCACAGGGTGCCTTTCAACGCGTTGCCAGTATGGATGCCTTTCAACATGTCATCGGCACAGGTGCCTCTTAAGTGTTTCTGGCATCGGTGCCTCTGATTTGCCAGCTGAGTGGAGTGGAGTGACAGGAAATAAAGTAACCTACTCAAAGACACAACACACTGCTGGGAATTGAACTCGTGACCTTACAACTGTGAGCTGAAGACCCTAACCCTTAAACCACATGCCTTCACACATGACCAGTTTATTGCACATAAATTTCAACAACAAAATCTTACATGGACCCCGGTTGAGAAGCACTGTGCCAGGAGGGTCCAGGACTGAAAACTTAAAGAACTAGAATAAAGACCACAAGGTATTTTTTTTCTGATGCTCCAATGGTTTCTTGCCAATCCACCATAATAATAATAATAATAATAATAATAATAATAATAATAATGGTTTCTGATTTTTTGGCACGGGGACAACAATTTGAGGAGAAGGGCAAGCCAATACCATCGGCTGGCTGACCGTAGTAGTTAACTGGTACTAGGAAGGAGGGAGAAATAAGGATGAGGGTGAGAGGGACAGAGAGGTAGAGAGAGAGAGAGGGTGAGAGAAGAGAAGGATGAGGTGAAGAAGAGGAAGGATTTGTGCTGCTCAGAACTGTAAAAAGCCAGAAGAAATGTTGCTAAGCATCTCTTGTAATGCTTTGCCAATTCTGTCAGCTGGCCAACAATAACAGTGATGAGGATAATAATAATAATAATAATAATAATAATAATAATAATAATAATAATAATAATAATAGTAATAATAATAATGATAACAATGATAATATCTGATTTAGCACAAGGGCAGCAGATTTTTAGGGGATGGGGCCAGTTGATTAGATTAACCTCAATAATAACAACAGTATCAGCAGTGGTGGGGATGGATGAGGAGTAGAAGAGACTGTGAGGGAGAGGAGGATGGGGGAA
>NC_069010.1:6886546-6887299 GCF_001194135.2 Octopus bimaculoides
GCCACAGTCAAATGACTGAAACAAGTAAAAGAGTAAAGAGTATATGTGTACCTACATCTATGTTTGTACATACATATATATTTGTATGTATGTCAGTGAATATAAATTGAGTGCTTCATGCAACATTAAGGGTTTTAACTCTTATTTCTAGCAATGTAGGTGCTGTTCAGTACCCTCAGTTACAATTTCCTTTATCGTTTAATATCGCCTCTAGCTGCTTATGTTAATACACTACAAAAAGAATATATTAGACTTTACAAGACTTTAAAAAAACTTTATAAGACGTGTTGAAAGTGTTGTCCTTCATTTTCAATACAGAAGTTGACTCTTCAACACATGCTTTGAAATACATCTTGGAGAGTCAGGATGAAAAAAAATTCACTGCAGAGAGACTTTTTGAACACCCTGTATATATAACCTCGTGGGCATCGGTACCATTTTCCTCTTTCTCCGTTCTTCCATTCTCCGAACTTTCCATCTTTCCGACGAAGGGCTACGCCCGAAACGTCATACACTCTTTCTTTCCTTTCCTGAGCGTCCAATAACACTATCCATATCACGTCCTCACTTTGTTGTTTTTTTGTTATTGTTTTTTTGAACTTATATTGTCCCCTGGGAGCTCCTCTATGCTGATGACCTTGCCCTAATTGCGGAGTCACTATCAGAACTAGAGGAGAAGTTTCAGGTGTGGAAGCAAGGTCTAGAATTGAAGGGCCTTAGAGTCAACCTAGCTAAAACCAAAATCCTAATAAG
>NC_069010.1:6888735-6891825 GCF_001194135.2 Octopus bimaculoides
AGCGGACGTTAAACGATGATGATGATATATATGTATATGATACGATTGCTTCGATATTTCAGGGGTAGTCTGAAGTATCTAAGCAACCAGGGGATAGTTAAATCCGAAGGCACTCCTGGAGATTACTTGTGTGGATACCATCTTCGTTAGAAGGTATCCAGAGGCAGGTAATTTATTGTTTAAACCGCAGTTTATAATTATAATTAACTATATATATATATATATATATATATATACACACACACACATATAAGTGCATGTGTGTTTTTCTGTATGAATACACATCTTTATATCTTTGTATATGCACACACACACACACACACACACATGCACATTTATAAATGTTTTTTCATCTACACAGAAATGATTTTTAAGATGTTCATAACATCATTTATCATGTTTTATAATTAATCCCAGATGAGTTCTTTGTTTACCATCATCATCTTGCATAATACGAATAAGAATAATAATAAGAATAATAATAACAATAATTTCACATGGAAAACGAAAAAAAAAAAAAAAGTAAAAAAAACAAAACATACATGCATATGCACACCGGAAACCTTAATTATTCTATGAACAAATTACTGAGTTAATTAACTAGCTAATTAACTGATGCTATTCACCTAGTCGGACATGACTATGAAGCGCATGTTGGGTGAGGGCACTATAAATATGGCCTTCTGCTTTTCCCTCTTTGTGTTGCCCTTTTACAGCTAGGTGAACTGTGGCATATGGTGAAGTGGTATATATGTAAACAGAGCTAACACATGTTTAATTCATTTACATGGGGAGGCATACACACACACTTATATGAATGCCTACATGAGTGTGTACGTACATATATATATATATATATATATATATATGCACACAAGCATTATATATCATCGTCATCGTCGTTTAACATCTGCTTTCCATGCTGGCATGGGTTGGATGGTTTGACCAAGGACTGGCAAGCCGGGAGGCTGCACCAGGCTTCAGTCTGATTTGGCAAGGTTTCTACAGCTGGATGCCCTTCCTAATGCCGACCACTCTGAGAGTGTAGCAGGTGCTTTCTACATGCTACTGGCACGGGAGTCAGTCAGGCGGCGCTGGCATCGGCCACACTATATATATTTTATTTGTGTATCTTGGATCTTCCTCATCTTATCCTATACATACACACATGCATATATATATATATATATATATATATATATATATTACGGATCAGGGTTTAAGTGAATCAGGCACCGGGTTGGGTAGAAAAGTAAAATGCTGAAATTTCATGACAACAATTTTTCTTAGTGGTCAGACCACATGGGGTCTACCTTTAGCACATTAGGAATCCACCTAGTGGTCATTCCTCTTATATGTATGTAATATAATTTTTCTGAATCTTCGGATTTTTTTAAAATATGCAAGGCCACTGGTTCAAATTGATTAATATTAATTTTTACCCTCATTATTTTAAATTTATATATATATATATATATATAAAGACCCCTTTGGTCACAAATGACCGTAGGATTATATATATACATATATATACGCTAGCCACTACACATTCTTTTTTCTCTCCGTGTTTCTTTCTGTGCTCCTGGATGCTCTTCCTGGCACCAACCCTCAATGGTTTCCAAGTAAGGTAAATATTTCCCTATGGCTGATCCTGTTATCCCCCAAGAAGGTTGAATACGGACGCTGTCTGTATGATACTCTCACTCGCATACTACTATTCCATGTCAAGGAAACTGACACATACATGTAGGGTGGGATTCTTTCAGTTTCCATCTACCAAATCCACTCACATGAGGACGATAACGATGGTGGTGGTGGTGGTGGTGGTGATGACAATGGTGGAGGTGATGATGATAACGGTGATGACAATGATGATGATGATAGCAGTGGTAGTGTTAGTAGCAGCGATAATGGTAGCCATGGGTTAAGGACCGATCCTGCCTTGCCACCCCCAACAAATAGACAAGAACACAAGACACACACACACACGTGACTATGTGTGTGCGTGTGTGTGTGTGGATGTGTGTGAGAGTGCCAAGTAAACAAACCAATCATTCATTTGGCAAGGTGCTGCTACTACAGCCATATCTCATGGCGGTGTTGCTGTTATTATTATTGTTATTATTATTATTATTATTATTGTTATTATTATTATTATTATTATTGTTATTATTATTCTTATTCTCAGGTTCTCTTACCGATACAGTTGAACATGCAAGTCAGATGGAATTCAAGGACAACAGAGAAATAAATAACTTAGGAAATACACACACACACACACATACATATTATATATGTAACGTACAAAATATATATGTATACATGTATGTAATATATAAACATACATTTACACAAACACACACACACACATATGTGTGTATATATATATATATATATATATCAAATAAAACAACTGGATATCCGAGTGTTGCTACAGCTGTTTCGTTAGGACTTTTTGGGCTTCCCATTGGTATGCCTTGAGTCTTTATCGATCCTCGTAATCAATCTGAACGAATGGGGAAGGCCAGTTCATGGGATTACCTTAGGTTTCCCATCCTCTTAAGAAGTCATGGGCCAACAGGTTTTTGGGATCTGCCACTGATATATTAGTGCAACACACCCTCATATGAGGAATTTCAACCATGTTCCGTGGTCTGCTACCACAACAGCTCCTTTATAGGATCCAGTTAGCTCAAGACATCATCAGGAGGAACCACGTCCGGTTTCAGCCCCTACTCCTCTACCGTTTTGACGTGGCGGGCCCCCCCCCTTTCGGAGGTGTCTTCAGCTCAGGTGTTGGGTGCATATCTTCTTTCTTCTATTCCCTGGCCTCTTCGATGCAGCATCAACGAGTGTCAGCGTCCGATTGACTGTCTTGTACCTCGTTGTCGAATCTTTTATAACTTGCTGCGTCATTTGCTTTCGGCCACTTAATCTTTGTCTTCTTCACGCCTATCACTGTTTGTGACGGTTCTAATTCAACTGCGGAATGTCCCTTGTTATGGTTATTTTCCAGGAGGTTCTGGCCACACGTCTTACGGTTCATCAACCTACGTATGCATGCATGTGTGTGTGTGTGTGTGTGTGTGT
>NC_069010.1:6892165-6893332 GCF_001194135.2 Octopus bimaculoides
AGAACGTAACGATGGGTGAAATACCGCTAAGCATTTTGCTCGGCGTGCTAACGAGTCTGCCAGCTTGCTTCCTTTGTAATAATAATAATAATAATAATAATAATAATAATAATAATAACCCTTTCTACTGGAAGCACAAGGTCTCAAATTTGGGAGAAGGGATTACGTCGATTACATCGACCCCAGTGCATAACTGGTACTTAATTTATCAACCCCCACCAAAAAGATGAAAGGCAAAGTCGACCTCGGCAGAATTTGAACTCAGAACATAAAGACAGACGAAATACCGCTAAGCATTTCGCCCGGCGTGCTAACGAATCTGCCAGCTCGCCACTTTAAATAATAATAATAATAAACAAAAACACCAGGACTTACAAATATATATAACATACAGAAAATTGCACTACTGGGTACTGCACACATTCTACGCAAAACACTTTCAATACAGTAAACATAAGAGCACCACAGCAAACCACAGCACATACCCAAGGCGCACAGAGCTGCGCTCGGTAGTGAAGTGAAAGCACGTTATAAAAATAAAACTACTGAACAATAATAATAATAATAATAATGATAATAATGCTGAATGTGCACATCCTAGCAGTCCGATTATCTCTCTCGCTTTCACAGTACTTCTCCAGTTTTGAATGTAGAGGTGGAAATTAATCTAAGATACCCACTGTAGAAAAACTCACTTGTGTGTGTATATTTATGTGTATATATATATATATATTTTTTGTTTTATTTTCTCCTGCTGCTGGCAGTTCACCCGTTGTGGAGAGGATGATAAACAAAGCTGACATTGTCTATTATGTGAGGTGAACTCTTGCTTATCTTTGATGTAGGTATGTGTGTTTGTGTGTCTGAAGATATGTACGTGTGTATGATTGTAGGTGTGTGTGTGTGTGTGTGTGAGCATGTATATACATACATGTGCGTGTATAAATGTGTGTATGCATGTAATGTGTATGTAGGTCTGGGAATGGATTTATGTATGTGTGTGTATAAAGAGATGTTTATGTATATATACACATGTTTATATATGTGTGTATATATGTATATATACATGTTTATGTGTGTGTGTGTGTATATAAGGGGATGTTTATGTATGTATATATATGTCAGTAAGTATGGATGTGTGAATATATATATATATATATATATATA
>NC_069010.1:6894495-6896331 GCF_001194135.2 Octopus bimaculoides
AATAACTTATGGATTTCTTTTTTTTTTTAAGAAGACTAAGAGAAAAAGATGTTTTATATGACACATTCTACCAGTGTTCCTAGTTTCAAAGTGTTTCATTAATGAAAAATGTGGCCCCCGTTTTAAAAAAGATCCGTCAATTCAACCAGTCATTCAGGTCAGCGCTAGAAGAAAAACAACCATCTTTGGTTTCAAGAAAAAAGGTGTTCTTCCATCAGGATAACGTTCGGACACATACAGCAAGAATGACATTCCAAAGGCTGGAGCAATTTGAATGGGAAACGATGCCCCACCCACCCTACTCACCAGACATTGCCCCGTCTGATTATTGCTTATTCCGCAATCTTCAAAATCATTTGGACAGAAAATATATGAATTCTGTAGATGAGGTCAGAACAGTACTGGAGGAGTATTTTTCATCATGGACAAGTGACTTTTGGAAGAGGGGCCTTGCAAGTCTACTAGATAGATGGAAGAGAATTGTAGAAAATAAAGAGAGAGAGAGACACACACACACACACACATATATATATATAAATACACACACACACACACACATATATATATAAATACACACACACACACTCCACCTGTGTCTCTTCATCACCTGCCCCAATATTGTTCCTTCTGTCACTCTCCATTACTATCATCTCACAGTAAATCTGTCCTCTTACATCATGGGGTGTTCTCCTTGGGTTTGCAAACGAGGCTGCTCTAACAATGTTGGTGCCACAAATAGCCCTCAGTACTCCCAGCAAGCATTTATTAATCGATTTCAATAACAACAATGCTAGCCTCGAAAAAGTCCTTTAGTCTTGCTGAAGGCAAGGAAAGCACTCTAGTGCTGGCGCTAAAAAAAAAAAGATTAAAACAAAAAAGGAGCCCGTACATTCTGTAAAATGTTTGGGATTAGGAAAGGCATTCAGCTACAGGAATTATACCAAAACCGAAACACTGGAGGAAGACACAATCCAGGTGCACTAAATACCTGGTGTACCTGCCTACATTTTCCAGCATGGAAGGCAGATGTGAAATAATTCTTTTATTTTTTACTCGTTTCAGTCATTTGGCTGTGGCCATGCTGGAGCACCACCTTAAAGGGTTTATTTGGTCAAAGAAATTGATCCCAAAACGTTTTTTGTAAATCTAATACTTATTCTACCATCGCTTTTGCCAAACTGCTAAGGTACAGGGACGTAAACACACCAACATTGGTTGTCAAGAGATGGTGACAGGGACAAATACAGACATTAAGACACACACACATGAATATATATATTCTATATATATATATATTCTATATACACATCCTATATATATATATATATAGGATGGACTTCTTTCAGTTTCCGTCTACCAAATCCACTCATAAGGCTTTGGTTGGCCCAAGGGTATAATAGAAGACACTTGCCCAAGGTGTCCTACAGAGGGACTGAACCTGGGACCATGTGGTTGGGAAGCAAGCTTCTTACTACACAGCCATGCCTGTGCAATGATGATGATAATAGTGTGTTCTTTTCTGTACATTGTTTATATGTGTGCGCGTCCTTGGGTATTCTTTGTAACAAGATAAAAAAAAAAATGAAAAATGTATATAAAAAAAAACCTCAAAAAAGAACGCGAAGAAATCATAAATAATGAAATAAGTGAAAAAAGATAACAGAAAAACATAATCAGCCAAATAACTCACTTTCCAACCACGTCCACCACAAATACTACTACTAGCGCCACCACGATGACCGTGATAACCACCACCACCACCACCACCACCACCACCACCACCACTAGCAACTGTACCACCACCATACTACCACAGCTCTTTCAACTACTTCCATC
>NC_069010.1:6896869-6897572 GCF_001194135.2 Octopus bimaculoides
ATATATATATATATACACATAATCACATAATCACATATATACACAATCATTAACATATTTCTCTCTCTCTCTCTCTATATATACATATATATATACACACACACATACAAATACATACCCCTGCATGTACATATATAAATATACATACCTATGCATAAACACATCACTGAAGGGTGCTCAACTCCTGATAGAGTCAAGGGGGCACCATTTTAACATTTAGCTTGTCTCAAGCATGTTAGGCTTGGCGGAGCCAATCCTTCTCCAGCTACGAACACAGCCAATATCTTCTACACATACACACGCACATCTAACCTATACTTTCCTGTTGCAGATGACTACAGACACCACACTGAAATCAACAACCCATACACACATATATATATATTTATATATATACATACACACACACGTGTACATATATGTATACACATATATATACATGCATACAAACACACACATATATATATATATATATATATATATATATATATATATATATATATATATATATATACTCAATACACACAAACATATGTATATATACACACACATATATACATATACACGCACGCAAACATATATACACACAGATATATACACACGTACAAACATATACACACACATATACATACACATACATGCAGACACATATATACACACACACGGACACATACTCATATCTATATACATACTCATACATATA
>NC_069010.1:6899231-6899698 GCF_001194135.2 Octopus bimaculoides
ATATATATATATATATATATATATATATATATATATACATATATACAACAGGCTTCCTCCAGTTTCCATCTACCAAATCCACTCATAAGGTTTTGGTCGGCCCCAGGCTATAGTAGAAGACACTTGCCCAAGGTGCCACACAGTGGGACTGAACCCAGAACCACGTGGTTGGTAAGCAGGCTACTTACCACACAGCCCCTCCTATTTTATTCACCTACCTTGGAATCTGCACTTCAGAAACACTATAGAACATACCTGTATATAAAAAGGTATATGCCTGAATTACCAAGACCAGATATCGTCATTGACCTGGGTTGCGTTGTCTACACACAAGGTAAGAGTGTCAGGTACAAACACCCATGCACAGAGTCTTGATTTTCAATGAGTGAGCGGATTATACCAACCTAGGAAGTTGCCTCAATTTAGGTACCTAATTCAACAGAATCTTAATTACATATATATATATA
>NC_069010.1:6900207-6901008 GCF_001194135.2 Octopus bimaculoides
AGAAAACGCATGTTATAATTGCATACTTTATTCCTACATATGTTTCAAAGGATTACAACCTGTGTGATCCATAGGGATCTGTGATATTAAAATTGTAACCTTCTCTTCAGGGAATGCATGGGAATCATCTTAAACGTAAGACATTATGACCCTATGGATCACACAGGTTGTAATCCTTTGAAACATATGTAGGAATAAAGTATGCAATTATAACATGCGTTTTCTCCATTCCTTAAATTTTTATATTTATATATATATATATATATATATAAATGAAGAAATTGTATAAACAAACAACGTAACATATACTGAATGTAAAAAAATGAACAGGGGACAAACAGAGGGTCTGTAATTCTTCATTGGTTATTGACTGATTGGTAGTATTCAGTTTTGGGAAGCAAGCTTGCCACATAGCCATGTGCGTGTATTTAAATATATTTGTGTTGCAAAAGAGAATTATGATGTAGAACTTTATGATGTTCTTAATAATTAACCCTTTTCAGACCAATCCACCTGAGACCATCACCCCTAGTTGTATGAAACAGATTTCCTGTTTGAAAGTGATTTAAATTAACCCTTTCGTGATCAGATTACTCTCCCAAAAGTAATGCTTATTCAAATTTGGGATCTATTTTAAAACGGGGGCGCCAGTATTTTCTTAACGAAACACTTTGAAACTTGGGACACTGGTACAATGTGTCATATAAAACATCTTTTACTCTTAGTCTTCTTAACAAAAAAAAGGAATTCGCAAGTTATTCCATGTTAAAGTTGTCGTATTTCTGTAATTTCAACCAATCA
>NC_069010.1:6901368-6904818 GCF_001194135.2 Octopus bimaculoides
AACACAAAATAGATAAGTATACGAAGTTTGAAAGTCTTTCCATACCAAAAACACTACATAAAACATAAATGAAAACTGGCGCCCCCGTTTTAAAATAGATCCCAAATTTGTCTTGAATTAATCATGCATTATCCCCATAACTTCAAGACTTCAATGATGAGATAATTTACATTTAACTGTTTAGCATTCAGATTATTTTGTCAAATGTAATTCTAATTTATTCATATTGTTTTGAATTGACCATGTATTGCCTTGTAGCTTCAAGATTTCGATGATGTGACTGTGTATTTTTAGAATGACATTGTAGGGTAGGTGTGAAAGGCTCGATATGGCCAGTCTGAACGTACAACAACTAGAATATTTAGGCCAGACATGGCTTGTTTAAATGCTAAAGATTTCAACCTTTAGCACACAGGTTACTCTGTCAAATATAATGCTAATTTATTCATATTGTTTTGAATTAATCCTGTATTATCTCACAGCTTTGAGATTTCAATGATGTGATTGTCTACTTTTAGAATGACATTGCAGAGTAGGTACGAGGAGCTGGATCTGGCCAATTTGTGTATGAAACAGGTAGAATATTTCAATTTAACCCTTTCGTTATTGTATTTATTTTGGGATGCTCTGTGTTTGTTTCTTTCAATTAATTTTAGATATAACAAAGAATTTAGTGACCTGAATAGTAATAATAATAATAATAATAATAATAATAATAATAATATCGAAAAATACCTTAGAAATGAGAACCCAGATTCGAAATTTCCCCAAGACACCTGATGAAAGCTGGAGGGTATATCATCCGAAACGTGTTAACAACAAACAAGATGAGGACAAATATCTGTCAAATGTAAAATCATGTAAATAATCCTGTATGTAATGATAATTAACTAAATTTTACCTGTAGTAGTAATTATGTTATACATGATAAAACTTAGTAATGGTTATTAGAATAAAATGAGATCTGATCAGGTAGAGGGAAGTCGTTAACTTGTAATGTATAAAGTAGATTTACAGCTCTTGGTCTTTATTCATTTTTTAATCCTTTCACTCTTAAAAGCTTATCCAATCCATGTCTTTGAGTAAGATTTATAAATCATCATTGGTGTTAAGTTAGTTTAGTCATGATCCCTCACTCACCACATTGGTAGGCACTAAGCATGAACAGGGTAATGGGTGAAGACCCCTGTCGTTCATGAATGACCATGGGATTGCACCCAGAAAGTTCCCCTCCAGGGCACAAGTCCAGGCAAGGTTGTTGTTTTATGGAAGACCAGCAGTCGCCCATGCAAACCAGCCTCCCCCACTCCATGCCACTGATGTTATCCAAGGGAAAGAAAGGCAAAGGGGCTGATACAGCTTGGCACCAATGATGTAGCAACTCATTTCTACAGATGAGCGAACTGGAGCAACGTGAAATAAAGTATTTTACTCAAAAAGCACAACACAGATTGGCGCCTGGTCTAGCCATCTGGTTCACCAGTCCTCAGTCAAATCATCCAACCCATGCCAGCATGGAAAGCGGACGTTAAATGATGATGATGATGATAGATAGATAGATAGGTGCAGGCATGGCTGTGTGGTAAGAAGCTTGCTTCCCAACCACATGATTCTGGGTTCAGTCCCACTGTGTGGCACCTTGAGCAAGCACCTTCTATTATTACCTTGGGCTTGACCAGTCTTGTGAGTGGATTTGGTAGACAGAAACTGAAAGAAGCCCATCATATATATATATATATATATATACATAGCCAAATATAAATTTAAAGGGATATAGTGTTACAACAAAACCCCTAAATAAAAAAAAATCGTGTCCTATACATTTTACACACACGCAGAGAAAGTGTAATACATAAACAGCTATGATATACAATAATCCATTTGCTGGCAGTGCCCCAGCATGGCCACAGCCTTCTGGCTGCAACAGAGAAAAGAATAAAAGAATGCATGTTGTATATTCCAGATGCTTAGATATCCATTGTATATCTCAGGCAGATAACGTTTTAGCTCCAAATCATTTAATTTCGTTAGGTAATTTATTGAGCTCTTGTGAGATAAGTGCCAGGTTTTGCTTTACGGTTGGGTTTTTTTGTTTGTTAAGACTTAAAGTGCAACTAAAAACCATGTAAAGTGCATGCGTAGCTTTTATCTGTTTCTCTGTAGGTATATGTATATATTATTTGTGTGTGTGTGTGTGTGTGTGTGTGTAAAAGCTTCTTGTATCTATCTGTCTGTCTAGCTATCTGTGTATCTATCTGTCTGTCTTGTCCGTCTACGCAAGCTTTTTGTATCTAGTGATCAGGTGCCCTCCAACCCACTATAATATATATATATATATATATTACACACAAACACGTACATATATATATGTATACGTATATATACACACGTACATATACACACACGTACATGCATATATACAGACACACACAGGTACATATACATATCTACACACACACACATGTACATCTCAACAAACATACACACGTAGATCTCTCTCTCTCTCTCTCTCTCTCTCTACACACACACACACGTACAGATCTACACACACACGCGCGTACATAAGTACATATATATATATATATATACACAGACACACGTACATACATATATACATACAGACATACACACACGTCTGAATATACACACATTCAGACACGTGCGTGTTTAACGTATCCCATGTCTTCATATACGTTCACTTAGACAGATACACACACAGCCACCAAAGATACAGGCAGAGCAGCTGAAAGAAGCTCAACATGGCTCTTGTTGATAAGAGACCGCAAGTGGGAACCCTTCCGTAGGTGAAGACTAAGTTCAGTCCTCGCTGCGCCAGTTAAGTGAAGCGTACAGGCTAAGGGTCGAATCGTTTGTGACCCCAAGATACCTGCTGACGATGTGGAAGAGTATCCAGCATTGCATCGGATTTAGAAGAGCTTGTAAAATACCTGAATAGTTCTTACAGTGTCTACGTGAGGCAAAGCATCTTCTGTGCTTATTAGAGACAGATGGATGGATAGACAGACAGACAGACAGACAGATAGATAGATAGATAGATAGATAAGATGGATGGATAGATAGATAGATAGAAATACAGATGATACTAATATATACATATATATATATTCCTACATACATACATACATAATCATTTAACGTGCTTTCCATGCTACCATGGGTTAGACACACACACATATAAGAGAAGAAGAAAATGGAGATTGTGAAGTTAATAAGAGTTTATTATCAACAACAAATTGATGACACCATCCTTTCATGGGGCTAACATGAACCTCTAATCGAATTTTAAATATCACGATTTTAATTCAGATCTGTGATCATTTTGTAGCTTTAATAAAATCTATATTGCTCTACCTTTGGTAATCGAGTACTGTTTTTTCTTCCACCTTGTTTTGCACTTATGTACTCACCTCTGTGTGTGTGTGTGTATGT
>NC_069010.1:6904888-6908635 GCF_001194135.2 Octopus bimaculoides
AAAATGTACATGCATGTTCCAGATAATCCGATCATCGGAACAGCCAGAGCATGAAATTAACGTGCAAGTGGCTGAGTACTCCACAGATCCTCTACATAGTTATCAGGGAGATTCAGTGTGTAAAGCCGATCCTTTGAAATACAGGTACTACTAAGTTTTTGCCAGCTGAGTGGACTGGAACAATGTGAAATAAAGTGTCTTGCTCAAGGACACGATCAGCCACTGGGTATCGAACACACGACCGTATGATCATGAGCCGATTGCCCTAACCACTAAGCCACGCGCCTTTACACACACACACACACACAATAAATAAAACGATTGAAAAACTGCCTGCAGGGATCGAACTGTGTATCTTCACTTATGTAGACAGATATGCTAACGATTACATTAAAGAAACACACATATACATAGTTATATATCAATAAATACACACAGAAAAATACATTTATAGACATACACACACACACAAACTCAGGTAAAATAAACTGGATATAAGCGTGACCAACTCACCTGCCTCAAAGATGGGTAGATATATATATATATATATTCCAAAAAACTTCAACTGTTGTACATAGATTTTTGGTGACCTTCTGTCTTTTTACTGGGAATATTTCGGTAAGGGTGTAGAAATGGAAATCTTTTGTCTCACAGGGTGTATACAATACGGGTAGAAGTGTATATTAAACAATATATATGTATTGAAGAATTCCCTGTTTTCGATCATAAAAAGACGAAAATTACTCCAAAGTGTCTGTTTTGAGGAATCAATTCTTCAATCTGAAGAACTTTCGGTTTTGCGTAAATGGTAAGTCTTAAACTCGTGTATATATCTGTATATGTGTGTGGGGTGTATACAGATATTATATATATATATATGTACCTGTGATGTAATTATGTGTATGGGTATATATTTATGTAGGTTAGTGCGTATATGATTAGGAGGGGGGGATGATGTGCGAGTGCCTTACAAGGTGTATAAAGATGAATATAAATATAAATCGGATACAGTATATAGATACAGGTGAGTGTATAGGGTACGTATACAAAATCTAGTCACGATTGTGAGCGTAGTGCGCGATTATATGTGCAGTAAAAGAAAGTTATGTGTGTATATATAATATATATATATATATATATATATGTATGTATAAGAATTAGACAAATAGTGAGATAGAGGAAGAAATCATAAATAATCTGATGAGAGCAGAAGTATCTTCAATAGTTGATATATGTGTGTATATATATATATATAACATCTATATAATAATTATATATATATATTAACTTTTGTCTTGTAATGGAGTATATAACTGTGTATGTCTCAAGGTATCTAAATTCTAACTTTCTTAAAGTTTCCGACTATTTTTTTCCATTGAATGTTCCTTGGCTGTAAACTGTGAGCAACTTCCAAAGAAAACTTTTTACCAATTCTTACTTCTATGTCGGCATTTGCTCCGAGCAGCCGACATCATCGTCTTCCACCCTCTCTCTCTCACTCTCTCTATCAGCCATACTTTCACTCATTCAATCACTCATTTCCTCCCTCACACACATTTCCCTTCACTCTTGCTCCCTACTCTCTCTTCGTCGCATTCTTTCTCTCTCTCATCCCCCCCCCACTCTCTGTTAAACTCTTGCACATTCTCTTTCTATACTTCTTAGTCTTTCTTTCTATGCTTTCCTCCCCTTCCTTACTTCTCGACCCAACACACGCACATATCACTTACACACAAACACGCACGCGCATACAGCTTGCACACATATACAGATACACATACACACACACACTCGTCTCCTCCTCCTTTCACCTCCCCGTTCTCTATCTTCCCTTCTCTCCTCTCCCTCTTTTTCTCACTCCCCGTCTAATACACATCACTTTCTCTCTTACGTTCCCGCACGCTTTATCTTTCTCTTTCTTTCTCCCTCTAATACAACATACACCTTTTCTGGCATTCTCTTCCAATCATAGCTTTATTTCTATCACCTCTCCTACTCACTCTCACCTTGACTCTATATCACCCCTTCTCACTCAGTCTCTCTGTCTCACTCAGATGCACAGTTTCTCTTTACCTTTTTCATCCCACCGCCTTCTCTGTCTCATCTCTCTTTTCTCTCTTTCTCTCTTACTTATTACCTCTCCCTACTCACTCAGTTTCTCTTTCTTCTCTCTCTCTCTCTCTCTCTCTCTCTCTCTCTCTCTATATATATATATACATACACACACATGTATATGTATGAATATACATCCCTCACTCCCTCATTACTTATTTACAAACTTTCACTCCAGCTCATTGCCCCCCTCCCTCCGTTCTCTGTATGCGTGTCTCCCTTTCTCCCCCTTTCCCTCTCGGTCTCAATCACTCCCTCTATTCCTTGCTCTCTATCTCTCTCTCTCATGCTCTCATACAGTTGCTTAGTTTATTTTATTCGTTTATTCTCTTATTCTGTTAATGGTTTCTGTCACGGGATTGCGGCCATGCTGGGGCAGACGCGTATTCGCGTATTCGCAAATTTCCCACCTAAACTAATTCTCCCACCGTTCAGGTAGCTTACAGGGGCACGCGCGCACATACACACACGCGCGTGTACACATACACGAGCACACTCACTCAAACGCACGCGCGCACATACATGGGCATACATACGTGCACGCATGCATACTCATATATGCATACACACACACATTCCTTCACTTCACTAACTCTTTCACTCACACCACCCCTCACTACTCACTCTTTGCTTTACATCTGAGACTCCCCTTCTTTTCCTATCATACAGCGCAGGAGTGGCTGTGTGGTAAGTAGCTTGCTTACCAACCACATGGTTCTGGGTTCAGTCCCACTGCGTGGTACCTTGGGTAAATGTCTTCTACTATAGCCTTGGGCTGACCAAAGCCTTGTGAGTGGATTTGGAAGACGGAAACTGAAAGAAGCCCGTCGTATATATATATATATATATATATATATGTATGTGTGTTTGTGTGTCTGTGTTTGTCCCCCCAACATCGCTTGACAACCGATGCTGGTGTGTTTACGTCCCCGTAACTTAGCGGTTCGGCAAGAGAGACCGATAGAATAAGTAATAGGCTTACAAAGAATAAGTCCTGGGGTCGATTTGCTCGACTAAAGGCGGTGCTCCAGCATGGCCGCTGTCAAATGACTGAAACAAGTAAAAGAGTAAAAGAGTAAAGAGTATACTCTTCCCCCTCTCTCTCTCTCTCTTAGTCTTTCTCAATGCTCTTTCTCTTTAACTTTCTTCCCTCTTACCTCCCTCTTCTATCATATGTACACTTCTCTCTCTCTCTCTTTCTCTTTCTTCTCTTCCCCTCTCTTTCTCAATCTCGTTTCACTTTCCTCCCTCCTTACCCCTTTATGCTGTCACTTTCTCTGCCTTTAGCTCGCCCCTTTTCATCCTTTACCACCTCTTTCTTGCTCTCACTTCTCTTTCTGTCTCTCTTCTTCTCCCTCACTTACCTCTCTCTCTCTCCTTGTCTCTTTCTTCCTCCATCACACCCAATTTTCACTTTCATTTTCCTTTCTTCCATTCTCTAGATCAGGGGTTTTCAAACTGTGGTCCGCGGACCACAGGGGGTCCGTGGACAGCAAATACTTTTTATGGGCAATTTGATTTTATATATGTTTTTTAATCGAAATCTTTTAATTGACAATAAACCTATTTGTTAAATACTGTTAAATAAATAAATGCGAAAATATATGTTATTTTAAGCAAATATTTATGTATAAA
>NC_069010.1:6910414-6912021 GCF_001194135.2 Octopus bimaculoides
TTACCAACCACATGGTCTCGGGTTCAGTCCCACTGCGTGGCATCTTGGGCAAGTGTCTTCTACTATAGCCTCGGCCCGACCAAAGCCTTGTGAGTGGATTTGGTAGATGGAAACTGAAAGAAGCCTGTCGTATATATGTATGTGTTTGTGTGTCTGTGTTTGTCCCCCCAACATCGCTTGACAACCGATGCTGGTGTGTTTATGTCCCCGTAACTTAGTGGTTCGGCAAAAGAGACCGATAGAATAAGTACTGGGCTTCCAAAGAATAAGTCCTGGGGTCGATTTGCTCGACTAAAGGCGGTGCTCCAGCATGGCTACAGTCAAAAGACTGAAACAAATAAAAGAGTAAAGAGTAATAGAGTAATGCTTGACAACCCCTTCCTGTTTTCTTTGCAAGCGCCTGAAGCTAATAGAAACGAGATACAACACTTTTAGTAGAGAACTTTGGCTGCTTATTTAGCATTTTCAGCATTTTTCAGAAGGATGGTGGCAGTTAACGATTTTCACTGATCAAAAACCATTGACATTCGCACAACAATCTAAAACAAATAAATATTCCCGTATAAATATCAGATGTCTTTGATTTCATTTAGCAGTTCGCTGCAGATATCCGTTACATAAAGTGTATTGATAAATCAGTGACGGATATCTTAATCTCACGTTCATGTCAAAGCTTTGCATAGCCCCTGATTCTATAGATTGCTTTGGATCAAGAAAAAGATGAAGGACTTTTGCAATTCCGAACATTGGAATCAGAGACAGCTGATTCCAATGTTTCACTTGAGGGAGAGAACCAAAAGTACGGACATTTCTCGTAAAACAGGCGGAGGTAACCCAATTTTTTTAATGGGCTGAGATGACCAAAAAGTACCAGTGTATGCATGTATGTATGTTTGTATGTTTGTACATATCATCATCGTCATTTAATGTCCGCTTTCCAAGCTAGCATGGGTTGGACGATTTGACTGAGGACTGGTGAAACCAGATGGCTACACCAGGCTCCAATCTGATTTGGCAGAGTTTCTACAGCTGGATGCCCTTCCTAACGCCAAAGAATGCCCTTCCTAATGCCAAATGCCCTTCCTAACGTATGTGTGTATGTATACTTATTTATATGTATGTGCCAGGATTAGCTGTACATGTCGTTCACCAAAATTTGTTATGCTAAACATTATAATAAGGTGAACTTGAAAACTTTTATAATTATATATGCAACGCATCTGTTGTGTATATGAGAGTATATATATATATATATATATATATATATTATGTATAAACACACACTTACATGCACAGAAACATACATAAGTACATACGTATATATGCACGCATGTCCAAAATAGATGCCATCTGTTTCGATGCTCGTGTGCAATGTGTTGGTATATATAGAAGAGAAAATATGGGAGACGTAAGATTGGCATAGGAATATTTTGTTAATACACACCTTGGTTATATACACACCTGGGATGTCATTGTCGGTACACCTGTGATTGCACCTACGTGTCAACACATACATATGTTCGCATTTATGTTTATACATACACACACATATCTACATATATATATATATATATATATATATATATATATATATATATATATATATA
>NC_069010.1:6916650-6917198 GCF_001194135.2 Octopus bimaculoides
CTGCCACCGCCACCACCACCACCAACACCACCACCGCAACCACCACCACCGCCACCATCATCACCACTGCCACCACTGCCACCGCCACCACCACCACCAACACCACCACCGCAACCACCACCACCACCACCATGTCCATACACTGAACTTTTAATACCAGCCAGATAAGTACGACTCCACCACTACCCCATTTAATGCACTATAGTAGTAGTAGCAGTAGTAGTAGCAGTAGTAGTAACAGCAGTAGCAGTCATTGTTGTTGTTATTGTTTTTTATTTCTGTTGTTCTTCTTCCTCCTCCTCCTCCGCCACCTCTCCATCCTCTTCTTCCTCCGGGCTGTTGATCTTTACACATGTATAGACGTCATATACAACCTATTTTATACACTCCCTGTATACACCTGAGGCTCTTTTCGTCTCAAGAGACAAGATATCTCTGCATACACGCATACATACATACATACATACGTATGTATGTATGTATGTATGTATGTATGTATGTATGTATGTGTGTGCATATATATGTATGTATGTATATATATATATATA
>NC_069010.1:6923718-6924380 GCF_001194135.2 Octopus bimaculoides
GGTGGTGATGGTGGTGGTGGTTGTGGTTGTGGTGGTGGTAGTGGTGGTGTTGGTGTTGGTGGTGGCTCTGATGAGAGTGATGGTGATGGTGGTGGTGGTGTTGATGATGTTTGTAATGATGGTGATGGTTGTGATGATGGTGGTGGTGGAGGTGGTGGCAGTGGTTGTTGTGATGATGATGATGGTGCAACAGCAGGGGTGATTACGGTGTTCAAGATGGTGGTGGCAGTGGCGGTAGTGGTGTTGCTCTTGTTGTTGCTGTAGGGACAACAAAACATCCAGAAAGACGATACAAAGAAAACAAGGACGGGTCATTCGGAGTTTTCTTTCCTCAATCGAATTCCGGAACTTCGGAACTGTGTCAGGAAGTTACGTATTCTCTGAAACGTCTAATTAAGGGCCTTTCATCACCGCGAAAGCTGGTTCGAGTGGGCTACCCTCTTGCCCTTTGTCAGGTTTGTATTATCAATTACCATAACACCGGAATTTTAATGCTGTTACTCAATATAAGTAGCTTCCATTATGAACCCCTGTGTTCTGAGATTAAATCCTGTTGATGCCAATTTGGACCTTTCATCCCCTTGCGGGGTGGGGAGTGAATAAATAAAATACTAGTTATATACTAGTATGAACTTTTGAGCGAGATTGTTGCCAGTGCCCCT
>NC_069010.1:6929068-6930134 GCF_001194135.2 Octopus bimaculoides
AGGCAGTTCTGGCATTGGCCATGTTTGGATGGCATTTTTTATGAGCCACCAGCACAGAAGCCAGTTAAGGCAGTTCTCGCATTGGCCATGTTCGGATGGTGCTTTTTATGCTTCAGTCAATTCACTGTGGCCATTCTGGGGCACTGCATAAAAGGGTTTTTTTTAGTTGAAGAAATCAACCCCCAGGACTTATGTTTTGTTAGCCTAGTACTTATTCTATAGGTCTATTTCGCTGAACCACTAAGTTACAGGGATGTCAAGCGATGGTGGTGGGGGACAAGCACAGACAAAGACACACACACACACACACACATGATAGGCTTCTTTCAGTTTCCATCCATCAAATCCACTCACAAGGCTTTGGTCAGCCTGAGGCTATAGTAGAAGACACTTGCCTAAGGTGCCAAGCAGTGGGACTGAACCCAGAACCATGTGGTTGGTAAGCAAGCTTCTTACCACACAGCCACTCCTGCACCTTATGATATGTATAAATATTTATTTTATATAAATATATATGTATATGTGTGCATATACATATAGATATATATATAGGTAATATATATATGTGTGTATATATATGTGTGTATATATATGTGTGTGTGTGTGTATATATATATTAGATGTTTATCTTTCCACCAGATGTAAAGTTATAGTCCTGTCAGACATGATGAAGATGCAATAGAATCACCCATACACACACATTATATATATATATATATGTATATAATATATATAATATATATATATATTGTATCATATACATTATATATATGTGTGTATCAAACAAATAAAACTACAAGAAAATAAAAAAAGCAAAAAAAAAAAAAACTGAAACAAAGGGTGGATATAAGGGGTGGGGTTGGTGACGTGGTGGGGGAAGGGACGAGGGTTGGGTACATGCAAAAAAAACAACAAATGAATAAAAGAACCACTAACAGGACTATCCGCACCCTACCACCACCACCACCACCAACAACAACAACAACAACAGTAAGGCTAATTATTTTGTTTCCCATTTGGCAACAGGCCAGGTTTTTGATGAAGGAGAGGAGCAGGAGGAGGGCAC
>NC_069010.1:6930297-6932537 GCF_001194135.2 Octopus bimaculoides
ATATATATATATATATACATATATATATATGGGAGAATTTACGAAAAAAACAACAACAGACGAGAACAGGTGGTGTAAACAACAAAAGGATGTATTAGTTTAACGCTCGGGAATAGAGAAAGTCTTTAACGTTTCGAGCCTACGCTCTTCAACAGAAAGGAACACAGAAAAAAAACAAGGAGAAAGAAAATATAAATGTAGTGGTCAGCGATCTATCATATATATATATTTATATATACCATATATATATATATATATCATAATAATATTAGGGAAAATATTCCAAATTTACAGGGAAAAATTCAATCTAATTTATCAAAATTAAATTAAATTTCACAATATATAATATATAAATATATAATTTAGAGAAAAAAACCACAATTATTGAATTCATCCATGAAAATCCAGAATCACATATAGAAAAATTTAATAAGTGAATACACTAAAAAGACCTATAATAAAAATTTAAAAAAATACAAAATAATAATATTAAAATGTTTTACTATTTTACTATTTTAATATTTATTACTTTGTACTTTTTTTTTCTCTCAATATTACAATACTTCAAGCCAACTACAACCCTATTATATATATTTTTCCCCATCAATATCCAATCCGACACATGTTTCTGCTGGAAAAGTGTCTCATTGCCCTTTGCTGTAGCAGTTTTGTGCATTTAGATGACTTTTATTAGATTAATTACAACTCATTTAAATCTAAAGATGGACAATACAGTGCGGCTTTATTCAACGTTATTCGTACGGTTGGGTGAAGCATCACTCATCCGTATGGATAACATACTATTCAACTGGGGTCGATTTGTTCAACTAAAAACCTTCATAGCGGTGCCCCAGCATGGCCGCTGCCCAAAGCATGAAACTCAAGAGGCAGAAAAAATAAATAAATAAATAAAATAACAACAAAAACATCACCGGAATGGTGTGACGTCATAGATAAGAGGAGCTAACTCTCAGTCGATCTTCAGTGTTTGAAATCAAAAACCGTTTACGTGATTGTGAAATAAACATTGCAAGACGACGAAGAAGGTGGACTTCGTTATTAAACACCATTCCTTGTGTCTCTCTGTGAGATCCTTTTATTTATTGAAAGATCCTGGAAGCCCGACGTTGAACATCTTTTAATATGGTTCAACACGTAATGTAAGGATTTGCTAACACGTCTTATTTATTGTAATTCATGTTTAAATGTCTACATACATGTATAACTACAGTTTAGGGTCTCACGATCAGCATCATCGACTTTATTGCCTCATAACTGTGTGATAAATTCATGTTTTTAAATGAGATTTTTGCAGAGATACGCTTTCAAGGGTGTAGATTACAATTACGCTGATAAAAAATTTTTAAATTCTTGACAAATTTGTCGAATATAAACTTGTTACCAATGACCTCCGGTAGCAGACGGAAGGAACCATCTTAGAGAAACATGCTAAAATATTTACTGAAATTTATTAATAAGTCAGCATTTTACATAACCGACATCTAAAATTAACCAAACTTAGTTCATTACAGTTTTATGGTATATTTTAGAGATGAGAAAGGAAACACACGTAAGAATTTATGTAGATATTCAGGAATTTCGTCTAGCCTATGATTGATCAAAACGAATCCAAGCTGACTTCATTACAATTTTATAATCTATTTAATAAACAATAAAATATCTTAATTTAAAGATTTTGTAGGCATTTCTCACATGAATAAACAAACCTGTAGTTAGTAAAACTAATTTAATTACTGTTTAATTACAGCTGATGTTTTATGTTGTTGGCACTCCGTCGCCTATATGTGTGTGTATGTGATATCTTCTTAATGACTGTGATATCCTTCTTTGTATACTCTCATAGGTGAACAACTGATACCAATTGGGCTGCTATTGGATAGATTGTGCTGTTGATGATAAAGAATGGGGAAAACCAGCAAGATACTCGTCTGTGGTCAGAGCAGCGTCGGCAAAACGGCTGTGATCGAACACATGGTGTATGGCAACCATGTGGTTGGAACCGTAAGTTGACAATATTTTATGTGTGCGTGTGTTCACGTGTGTGTGTGTGTTCACGTGTGTTATGGTTGTGTTGTTTGGCTCCAGGTCAGTACTGATCCATCAGACATAGTGTATCTAGGACTACATCATCTAATGTGTTGTTCTTTAGCCATGGATCAATCCTGATTCAGCAGACCAATGATTAAAGATGTTCCATCTGTGACTATCCTGTCATGTAC
>NC_069010.1:6932551-6937017 GCF_001194135.2 Octopus bimaculoides
ATCAGACATAGTGTATCTAGGACTACATCATCTAATGTGTTGTTCTTTAGCCATGGATCAATCCTGATTCAGCAGACCAATGATTAAAGATGTTCCATCTGTGACTATCCTGTCATGTACTCAGACACAGTGTATCTAGGACTACATCATCTAATGTGTCCTTCTTCATTGTTGTTGTTTAGCCCCAGGCCAGTCGTGATCCAGTAGACCTATGATCAACAATGTTCCAACTGTGACTATCCTGTCATGTATTCAGACATAGTGTATCTAGGACTACATCATCTAATGTGTTGTTCTTTAGCCATGGATCAATCCTGATTCAGCAGACCAATGATTAAAGATGTTCCATCTGTGACTATCCTGTCATGTATTCAGACACAGTGTATCTAGGACTACATCATCTAATGTGTCCTTCATTGTTGTTGTTTAGCCCCAGGCCAGTCGTGATCCAGGCAGACCTATGATCAACAATGTTCCATCTGTTACTATCCTGTCATATATTCAGACGTAGTATATCTAGGACTACATTATCTAACGGGCAAACTACTGCTAAGCATTTTGTCCGGTGTTCTAATGGTTCTGCGAGCTTGCTGCCTAATAATAATAATCTCCTTTCCACTAAAGGGCAGTAGGCCTGAAATTTTGGTGGGAGGGGTTAGTTTATTATATTGACCCCAGTGCTTGATTGGTACTTATTTTCATCGACCCCCGAAAGGATGAAAGGCTAAGTCAACCCCGTTAAGCATTTCGCCCGGTGTGCTAATGATTCTGCCAGTTTGCGGCTTTACTTGATAGTAATGATAATGATAATAATAATAATAATGATAATAATGATGATGATTTTGATTTTGCTTGCACAGCCGACGATGCCGACAATTGAAGATATTTACACGGCCGTCATCGAAACTGATCGAGGAGTCAAAGAAAAAGTCCGCATTTTTGACACAGCTGGTTTGGTATGTTGCGTTTGGTTCTTTGAACTTTCTACCTTACATTTGTCTGTGAGCATGTACACACACACACACACCATCATCATCATCACCTGTTTTCCATCCCGGCATGAGCTAGTCGGTGTAACTGGAGCTGGTGAGCCAGAGAGCTGCTCTAGTCATGAGTTTTGGCATCAGTTTTATAGCTGGACGTCCTTCCTAATGCCAACCACTTTACAGAATGTATTGGGTAGTTTGTACGTGTCACCAGGACAGATACCCTTCACATGTCACTGGCACGAGTGCCCTTTATGTAAAACCGGCACAGGTGCCCTTTACATGTCACCAATACAGTTACCTTTCATGTGTCACTGGCACAAGTGCCTTTTGTGTGTCACTGGCAATGACCATGATTCACTTATTTTGATGTGACTTCTTAAATCGCCACATCTCCCGGTCCCTTGTCATTTCCTCAGTTAAGGCCCAACATCCAAAGTTCCTTTCTCACCACTTCATCCCACATCTTCCCGTGCCTACCCCTTTCACAGGTTTCCCCCACAGTGAGAGATCAACACTTTTTCACACTGCTGTCCTCATCTACATACATCACATGACCAATGTGATGCATGTGGATGCAGCGCAGTCCTCTCTCTTTGCATACAACATCTGATGCTTCTTATGCCTAGTTTTTCTCTTAAAACATGTTCGGACACTTGTATAGTTTATACCAGTGTTTCTCAGCCTTTTTACCCTTACTCTCTCTTTTACTCTTTCACTTGTTTCAGTCTTTTGACTGCGGCCATGCTGGAGCACCGCCTTACTCGAGAAAATCGACCCCAGGACTTATTCTTTGTAAGCCTAGTACTTATTCTATCGGCCTCTTTTTGCCGAACCGCTAAGTTACGGAGACGTAAACACACCAGCATCGGTTGTCAAGCGATGGTGGGGGGACAAGCACAGACACACAAACACACATACATATATATATATATATATATATATATATATATATATATATATATATATATATATATACATATATACGACGGGCTTCTTTCAGTTTCTGTCCACCAAATCCACTCACAAGGCTTTGGTCGGCCCGAGGCTATAGTAGAAGACACTTGCCCAAGGTGCCACGCAGTGGGACTGAACCCGGAACCATGTGGTTGGTAAGTAAGCTACTTACCACACAGCCACTCCTGCGCCTTGCATAACCCTTAAAATAAATTGCATGTCTCGAAGAACCCCCTGCACCAAAAAATTATATACCGTATCTTTTTCATATTTTTTTCATCGTAGTTCCCTGAAAACATATCTAAAAATGTTCGTTAAACATGTGATGTGATTGTTCCGTTTTCCGTTTCTCTTGAAGGATGGAAGCAAACCAGATCTCCCAAAACAATATCTCAACTTTCCTGATGTAAGTATTTATTTGGTCTTTATCTCTTCTTGTTGTTGTTGTTGCCAGTATGGTCATGTGTTGCGAATGGATGAGGACAACTGTATGAAAATGTGTCACACCCTAACAGTGGAGGTAACCTGTGGAAGAGGTAGACCCAGGAAGACATGGGATGAGGTGGTGAAGCATGACCTTTGAACATTGGGCCTCACAGAGGCAATGACAAGTGACCAAGACCTTTGGACATATGCTGTGCTTGAGAAGACCCGGCAGTCCAAGTGAGATCATAGCTGTGGCCAATGCCAGTGTTGCATAACTGACCCATTTAAAAGCACCCTTCAATTGTTGAGCATTATGCCGTGCTTGTGAAGACCTGTTGAACCATAATCAAAGCCGATGCCAGTGCTGCCTGATTGGCACCCTTGCTGGTGGCACGTACAAAGCACCATTCAAGCGTGGTTGATGCCAGTGCCACCTGACTGGCACCCTTGTTGGGAGCACGTAAAAAGCACCCACTACACTCTCAGGATGGTTGGCATTAGGAAGGGCATCCAACTGTAGAAACCTTGCCAAATCAGACTGGAACCTGGTGTAGCCTCCTGGCTTGCCAGTCCTCAGTCAAATCGTCCAGCCCATGCCAGCATGGAAAGCAGATGTTAAACGATGATGATGATGGTGATGATATATATATATGTATTGTTTGTATTTTCCTATTTATGTATTTTATGTACGTGTTTACACACCCTTTGAGTGTATATAAACATGTGCTGTATGTAGTGGTTCCTGTCTCTTTTGTCAGGGCTTTGTGTTGGCTTATGACGTGACCAACTGGGAGTCATTCCAGCGGCTGGACAAACTGAAGAAAGACATTGACAAGCATCGAGATAAGAAAGAGGTGAGTCTGTATATATATATATATATATATATATATATATACGTGTGGAAAATGAACATTAACCTTTATATTCTACTGACCAGATCAGGCTTTTCACGCCTATCCTACAATGCCATTCTAAAAATAGACAATCAGATCGTCAAAATCTCAAAGCTACAAGATAAAACATGATTAAATATAATTATTTAAGCAAATATTGAGATAAGAAAGAAGTAAATCTGCATTGCATATACATGTGGAAAATGAATATTATTAACCTTTTAGCTTTCAAACCGGCCATACCTGGCCCAAATATTGTACCAGTTTTAGGTTTAGACTGACCAGGTCAAGTTTTTCATGATACACACGATGGGGTGCTGAGAAGCTCCTGGCTTTGAGTAAAAGAAATTACAGGAAGGTCAGTTAATTATGATTTTATTGAAAATATTCCCCTCTCAGATTCACAGACTTATTGCAGCGGTCCTTCAGTTTCTCTAAAAGAACTCAGAAAGTTAAGCCTCCAATAAGGCATTTCACGATACCCTTAGGGCCAGGAGCTTTTCAGCACCCCCTCGTGTGTGTGTGTGTGTGTGTGCATACTTGTATGTAATTGTTAGACAAGTCTCACGATTCACTCTCGTTCTCTGCTACAGGTTTTTATCATTGCTATTGGGAACAAAAAGGAGCTCCAAGACTGCCGCCAGGTTGACTACAATACAGCACAGTTGTGGGCCAATAAAGAGAAAGGTGGGTGGCCACATGCAGCACAGAATTTCTTCTCATCTCTTACTCTTCCTCACACCCTCTCTCTCTCTCCCTCTCTTTCTCTCACTCATGAGTATATTTACCTGTAAGGTAAAAGCAGTGAGCTGGCAAAATCGTTAGCACGCCAGATAATATCATCATCATCATCATATAACGTCCGTTTTCCATGCTGGTATGGGTTGGATGGTTCAACAGGGGTTTGGAAAGCCAGGAGGTTGCACCAGTCCCTAATCTGATTTGGCAGAGTTTCTACAGCTGGATGCCCTTCCTAACACCAACCACTCCTTGAGTGTAGTGGGTACTTTTTACGTACCACCGGCACAGGGGCAGAGAAGGCTGGCAATAGCCACGATCGGTTGGTGATTTTTACGTGCCACTAGCACGGAAGCCAGTCAAGGCGACGCTGGCATCGGCCACATTCGGATGGTGCTTTTTACGTGCCACTGGCACACATATCACAACTACAATTTCCATTTGATTTTCGTTTTGATGCTGCTGT
>NC_069010.1:6937460-6941997 GCF_001194135.2 Octopus bimaculoides
TATATATATATATATATATATATATATATATATATATATATATGTATGTATACATATATATCTTTATAATCAAGGATAAAAATCTTTCTAAGATTTTATCAAGTAGCCATCATGTAATAAAATCGTACTGAAGTAGTAAATGTAGTACTTAGAGCCATTTCGCACCTATTTCTAGCATGTGGTACTACTCATTAGTGCCCTTATTATAATTATATTTATGTAATTATATATATCTTGTGTGTGTGTGTGTGTGTATATATATATATATAAATAGATAGATAGATATATAGATATATAAACATCAAGTAATATATCTACAATAACTAAGTACTCATTACCACATTGTTACTAAATCGCAGGGCCACAACTTTTAACACACACACACACACACACACACACACAAAGTCAACCACAACACCCTGTCATTCTGTCTGTTTGTCTCTCTCTGTTTTTTCCAGGTAAATCCACTTTCCCTCTTGGCAGGAAGAACAAAGGAAATGAATGCTGAACTCCAGAAAATGCTGTCTCCTCATCTGACGTCCACATTCTAATGGCTATCTTCTCAATGCAGGGGGGGGAGTCGGTGGGGCGCAGAGGGGGGAATGAATGATAAGTGTGTGTCTTGCCCTTCCACGAAGTGGCCATACAGACTTCACAATTATATAATCTTCTCTCTCGCGCTCTCTGATGTGTGTGTGTGTGTGCATGCATGTATGTGTGTGTAAATCTCTCTTATGATGTGAAGCTACTTTGTAAGGTGTCCATCAGTATGTTACTCTATCTCTCTCTTTCTTGTGTGTGTGTGTGTGTGTGGTGCTCCAGCATGGCCAGAGTCAAATGACTGAAACAAGTAAAACAATAAAAGAAATATAAATACATATGTGTGTGTGTGTGTGTGTGTGTGAGTAAGTATTTGTATGTATGTGAAAATTCTGTCTGTGTTGATGTTTTTGTTAGTGTATACAGTTGTGCCTCACTCTGTATGTATATGAAACTTTATATATGTGTATATATATATATATGTGTGTGTGTGTGTGTGTTAGTGTGTATATTTTTCCTTTTTCTTTTTTTAACTCCGGAAAAATTATGTTTAAATATATATGCGTGCCAGTGTGTATCTGTTTTTCTACAGTTGTGTATATGATTCAGTGTGTGTGTGTGTGAGAGCATATATATCTAATGTTCTTTTGCTTTCCTTTTTTTAAAGTTTGTTAACCTTCTAGTCTTCTTTTTTTTTCTTCTCTATTGATGAATGACTTCAGTTCGAAACGTCAAAACCATTTCTGTTCTATTGTACACACATCAAATGCTAAACAAATACAATTGTTGTCCTAATTTTGTTGTCTCTTTGTTGTTTATTTATTTCTTTTATAATACGTGTATGTATTTATAAATATTTTATAACTACGAATTTGGCTGTACGGTTAAAAGCATCCACTACACTCTCGGAGTGGTTGGCGTTAAGAAGGGCATCCAACTGTAGAAACTCTGTCAAATCAGATTGGAGCCTGGTGTAGCCATCTGGTTCCCCAGTCCTCTGTCAAATCGTCCAACCCATGCTAGCATGGAAGGCGGACGTTAAACGATGATGATGATATATATGTATGTTTAATTGCTAAAAATAAAGAAAGTTATCAAATATTTAATGACTCTTTGTATTTTAAAGACAGGGGAGTATATTTGGCTGCAGTTTCTTGCATTTCTGAGTGCTGCAAATATGCCACTAGCATTAATTTAAGGATAAGGCAATCATGGAGGGTAAACTTTGTGAATGATGTTGGAGTGGGGAGGGAGTGAAACAGAGAGGGGCGAGAAAGAGGGAAAGAAATAGGTTGTTATAGAGAGAGAAATAGATTGTTGAAGCTAGAGAGAGAGTGTGTGAGGAAGAAATAGTGTTAAACGGAGGAAGGGAGAGAAAGAGAAACAGAGTGAGAAAGACAGAGAGAAACAGTGTTAAAAGAGAGAGATAAATAGACTGTTAAACAGAGAGAGAAAGAGAATGCTCGTGTAAAAGAGGGAGAGAATGGGCGTGCGATTGAGAGAGAGAGAGAAAGAGAACGTTTGTGTGCACGTACGCGTTTATTATGTAGAGGGAGGTAACTCGTATTTGAATTAAAGATATTCTCTCTCTTTCTCTCTCCCTTCCCTCTCTCTTCATCCTTTGACAGTTTGGACGTTTGACAGCATTCGTTAATGACGTTGCAACGAGATTTCGTCTCTTTTCTCGGTCGTCTGCAAATCGCAGAAATCGAGGCCTGTCCTCACTTTAATATTTACAAGCGCATCTTTCCCTTTGCTTTCGTTCACCTCCCTCTGTGTCCTTCAGGATTGTCGTTGCTAGACCAGCGCTTCTTGCCATATGGTCATACCGTTCCAGTGTCCTTGTCTTTAAAAACTGTCCATAGGTCCTTATGTTGTCCAAGAACCTGGGGTCATTCTCATCATCCGTAATTCGTCACGACTTCTTTTTTGAAAATGAAAGGGAGTTCTTAGACAATAATGTAGAGTATCTTCCCTTGCATTAGGAACGAATCAGACGGATGAGTTCTTTGGAGAATATTTGCGACTTGTGAAGTTCTCCATCATAATTTTGCCTAGGGACCCTTTTCGTTCCTATTATCCTCTTCTGGGCCCCTTCCTAGCTATTTGATGTTTAAAAAAATCCTATTTTGTTTTCATAATCAAATATTATTAAGAGTAGTATAAAAACCATTAATGTATTATTTTAAGGAGGAGAGCTGGCACGCCAGGCGAAATGCCTAGCGGTATTTCGTCTGCCGTTACGTATTGAGTTCAAATTCCGCCGAGGTCGACTTTCATCCTTTCGGGGTCGATTAAATATGTACCAGTTAATCACTGGGGTCGATGTAATCGACATAATCCGCTTGTCTGTCCCCTCTATGTTTAGCCCCTTGTGGGCAATAAAGAAATAAGTATTTCGTCTGCCGCTACGTTCTGAGTTCAAACTCCACTGAGGTCGACTTTGCCTTTCATCCTTTCGGGGTCGATTAAATAAGTACCAGTTAATCACTGGAGTCGATGTAATCGACTTAATCCCTTTGTTTGTCCTTGTTTGTCCCCTCTATGTTTAGCCCCTTGTGAGCAATAAAGAAATAAATGTATTATTTTGTGTATTGTAAGACGTGTAACGAATCTATCATGCATAAACTTTACTGGTCTGAAGCACAGTTTCTTCATGGCCCCTGAAAAATTACCGTGAACCCTTAATTTACTATAATGCTTCTTTATATAGAACCCCCTGTGTATATATTTGTATATATATATATATATGTGTGTGTATGTATATATATATATTGAGTTTATACCTGTAATTTTGAATTTTATCCCTAATATTATTATTATCATATATATATATATATATATATATAATATACAAACAAACATATACATAAATGTGTACATATATATCTACATATATATTATGTATCATTGATACGTGTATTTGTGTGTATACACTTCCATATATGTATACATGTATATATATGAATAAAAGCATAAACAAATTTGTTTATATACACATACACACACACACACACACACACACACACATACACCAATGTGTGTTTGTGTTAATTGGAATGTTGAGTAAGTTTTGGCAACAAATTCCCTAGTTGTTATTCACAACACCATAAGAATGTTGACTTTGGTTGAGCAACTTGTCAGTTTGTTGGCTGGTTGGGTGGCTGGTGTACTAGTTGTTGGGACAGGCACAGTTGGAGTGTCTTTGGCAACAAATCTGATGACCCAGGACTGGCCTAGAGCTGAACAACAAGAACAACAACAGAGGACACATTATATAATGTAGTCCCAGATACACTATGTCTGAATAAAAGACAGGATGGTCAAAACTGGTATGGTTTTGATCATAGGTCTGCCGGATCAGGACTGACCTGGGGCTAAAACAACAACAACAACAACAAGGAAGGCACACTGAATAATGTAGTCCTAGATACACTATGACTAAATAAATGACAGAGTGATCACATCTGGAACATCTTTGATCGCAGGTCTGCCTGATCAGGGCTGACCTGGGGTTAAACAACAATAGCAATAAGGAAGGACACAGTAAATGATGTAGTCCTCGGTACACTGTGTCTGAATAAAAGACAGGATGGTCACCGCTGGAACAGCTTTGATCATAAGTCTGCTGGATCAGGAATGACCTGGGGTTAAACAAAAGGAAGGCAGGACACATGAGGTGATGTAGTCCTAGATAGACATTGACTGAATAAAAGGCAGGATGATCACGTGTGAATCATTTTTGATCATAAGTCTTCTGGATCAGGACTGACCTGGGGCTAAACAACACCAACAAGGAAGGAAGAACACATGTAATAATGTAGTCCTAGGTACACTGTGTCTGAATAAAAGACAGGATGGTCACAGCTGGAGTGGCTTTTCATTGTAGGTTTACTGGACCAGAACTGACCTGGGGCTAAACAACACCAACAAGGAAGGAAGGAAGGACACATGTGATAATGTAGTCCTAGGTACACTGTGTCTGAATAAAAGACAA
>NC_069010.1:6945850-6946660 GCF_001194135.2 Octopus bimaculoides
ATCATTTTTGATCATAAGTCTTCTGGATCAGGACTGACCTGGGGCTAAACAACACCAACAAGGAAGGAAGAACACATGTAATAATGTAGTCCTAGGTACACTGTGTCTGAATAAAAGACAGGATGGTCACAGCTGGAGTGGCTTTTCATTGTAGGTTTACTGGACCAGAACTGACCTGGGGCTAAACAACACCAACAAGGAAGGAAGGAAGGACACATGTGATAATGTAGTCCTAGGTACACTGTGTCTGAATAAAAGACAAGATGGTCACAGCTGGAGCATCTTTTCATTGTAGGTCTTCTGGATCAGAACTGACCTTGGGCTAAACACCAACAAAAACAACAAGAAGTAGAACAACAACAGCAAGGAAACAGAGTCAAGATGATGTCACCCAAAATTACTGTGACATCACAAGGACATCACTGGAATGTGGTGGGTTTTTCTTCTGGTTTTATGTATATTCAAAGCATCTATATTTAGAAAAGAGTTAACAACCACAGAACCACAACAACAACTGCTACTACAACTACTACTACTACTACTACTACTACTACTGCTGTTGCTGCCGCCGCTGCTGCTACTACTACTGCAAATCTACAAGTGTTTAATTCCTCCTTGCTGGTGTTGTTTTACATCCTGCTTGCACTGAATAATAGGCAGTCTAAAGGGAAAATTATATGTGTGTGTGTGTGTGTGTGTGTGTGTGTATTAAATATCAAATATCATCATCATCATCATCGTCGTCGTCGTTTAACGTCCGCTTTCCTTGCTAGCATGGGTTGGACGATTTGACTGAGGACTGGTGAAACC
>NC_069010.1:6946670-6950385 GCF_001194135.2 Octopus bimaculoides
TGAAACCAGATGGCTACACCAGGCTCCAATCTGATCTGGCAGAGTTTCTACAGCTGGATGCCCTTCTTAACGCCAACCATTTCGAGAGTGTAGTGGGTGCTTTTACATGCCACCGGCACGAGGGCCAGTCAGGCGGGTATTGGCGACGGCCACACTCGAAATGGTGTATTTTACGTGCCACCTGCACAATATAAATATATCGTTTGTAGAGCAGTATATATTAAAAATAGGGAAGGCTAGTTTATGGGGTCCATAAAGGGTTTAGCTTTATGATGTATCATATCAGATCCCAAAAACCAAAAGTCAATAGCCAATTGTTACCTTTGTGTAGTGAGGCATTTCCCCCCCTCCATATTTTGAAGAGGTCATGGGCCAACAGTTTATTGGGATCTGATGGTACGTCATAAAAGACAGGATGGTCTCAACTGGAACATCTTTAACCACTGGTCTTTTGGATAAAGAGTAACCTGGGGCTAAAGACCAGCAACAAGGAAGGACACATGAGATAATGTAATCCTAGATACATTGTGTAGATCTAAGGTAATCCCATAAACCAGCTTTCCCCATTTTTAATATATAAATATATATATATAGATAGATAGATAGATAAATAGACAGAGATAGATAGATAGATAGATAGATAGATAGATAGATAGATAAATAGATAGATAGATAGATAGGGAGATAGATAGATAGATAGATGAGAAGAAAAAAGAGATTAAAGAATCCAGGCAGATATCAATGAAGCACTTAGTTTTAAACAAATTTTTGGTTAACAATATCCAACAATCAGAGACCAGTCGATGCAAATAGGATACACATCCAGGGTAAATTCTCATGTGTGATAAGTGGATCCAAATATCATTTAGAAGAATTTCGAGACATTCAGAATATTAGACAGCAAAAAAAAAAAAAATAATAAATAAAGCCCTAGGGTTTGGTTTGTTTGACTGAAGTTGGTACTCCAGCATGGCCTCAGTCAAATGACTGAAACAAATATCTGCCTCTCTCTCTATATATATATACACACACACACACACACACACACACACATATATATATATTTATATATACATATATACATACATGTTTTTATGTATATATATATATATATATATATATATATATATATATATATATATATATAGTGAGAATTTTACAAAAAAAACAAAAGACGAACAAGGGTGCGTAAACAACAAACAGATGTTTTAGTTTAACGCTCGGGAAGTGAGAAAGTCTTTTATATTTCGAGCCTATGCTCTCCGACAGAAAGGAACACAGGAATAAACAGGGAGAGAAAATAGAAAAAGGTTTAGTGGCTAGCGATCTATCATATATATGAGGGAAAAGAAGAAAAATGGAGAAATTGATGTATAGACATCAATTTATTCAAAGATATTCCAATTAATATAGAATATCATTTTTATCCCAAACATTCCTTAAAGAATTATAGGTCCTGGATTTATATATATTCTATTAGCCTTTTATACATTTTTCTCTGAGTGTGTGTGTGTGTGTGAACATGTGTAATTATGTATATGGATATATGTGAGAGAGAGAGAGAGAGAAAGATAGGCACAGGTAGATATATAGGAAGATAGATATAGATAAGCAGATATCATCATCATGACCATTGACATCTTCACGGTAGATAGCCGGCCTGGCAGTCATATAATCCAGCCCCACTCTCATCACTCTTTGAATCTTTAAAGAAACATATATGGTTATACAAACATATAACCATCCTACTTTTGGCTTCCTCAAATAACAGGTAAGACAGGTCAGAGGTAATCTGTCATAAATCACACAAGTAGAAGCAAGCATTAAATCAGCAGCCATCTTGAACATCTGCACAGAGGAGCAATCAGTCGAATGGTCTTCTGGGAAGCAAAATTGCAGGAAAAAATGTAAATTGGAGAGCAGATAACAGCAGTAAATTCTTCTTTAAGGGCTATTGTCAAAGTTCCATCCATTTAATAATGGTATATTCGCAAGACTTCTAAGAAAGATGGGGCTAAAAAAAATGTAGTGTCACAAGGTGGCATGTTGAGGATTGGATGCTTGGATTTTGTGTGGAAGAATGAATAATGGTGATTGAATTGCATAGATTTTGGTGTGTGATATGTCTGTTGTGAGATTATGTATGTATGTGTATGCATGTAAGATATATACCTTTACAAATACACACACACATGTATTTACGTATGCTTTTACACCAATAAATTTATATAAGCGCGTATATATATATCTGTGTATATATATATATATATATATATATATAATCCATGACAACGTGGAAGACAAACATTAACGGATGATGATGATGATGATGATGATGATGATACACACACACACACATATGTTGCTTGTTCCATTATGCTAGAAATAGATCACCTACAATAAATTCAGCAAACACCAGAACATAGCATAATGGATGTCCACTTAGTGGTCATCCCTTCTTATACGCATGTGTATATATATATATATATATATATATATATATATATATATATGATGGGCTTCTTTTCAGTTTCCATCTATCAAATCCACTCACAAGGCTTTGGTTGTCCGGAGGCTATAGTAGAAGACACTTGCCCAAGGTTCCACACAGTGGGACTGAACCAGGAACCATGTGGTTGGAAACACAAGCCTTTTCTTCAGCCCATCTTAGTATAGAATCATAGGTCCTTCTGTAGAATTTGCCTCACTCTTTCTCTCTCTCTTCAGGGCTCTTAGCTTAAGCCAGGAACATTGGTGAAGCTGAAGAACCAGACCCTCCCAGGAAAGGGACTCCTGCCAAGATTTTGTACCTGCCCCTTTTAAGATGGTAGGATGTGGCTGCTATTTCCAGCTGGTTCAGTTACTGCATAGGCGTTTCCATTAGGTGTTGTTTTTTGTTTGGCTTTTGTTGGTGATGATGAAATTATGCTGTTGTTGTTGTTGTTATTCCTATTGTTCCAGATTCCTGGTGGAACAGAATGAAAAATGTGAAATATTCCAGACCAGCATTCTTCGGCAAAAGAATGCTGTGATGGTGGTGCTGGTGGTGGTGGTGGTGCTGCTGCTGGTATTGGTGATGTTGATGATGGTGGTGGTGGTGCTGGTAGTGGTGGTGATGGTGGTGGTGGTGATGCGGCTGGTAGTGGTTATGATGGTGGTGGTGGTGGTGGTGGTACTGGTAGTCGTGGTGGTGCGGTTTGTAGTGGTCATGATGATGGTGGTGGTGGTGCTGGTAGTGATGGAGAAATCTTTAGCATTTAAACCAACCATATTTAGCCTAAATATTCTACTTGTTCTATGCTGAAATTGGCCAGATCCAGCCTCTCACACCTACCCTACAGTGTCATTCTAAAAATAAATAATCACATCATAGAAATCTCAATTCATCATCATCATCATCATCAACGTTTAACGTCCGCTTTCCATGCTAGCATGGGTTGGACGATTTGACTGAGGACTGGTGAAACCAGATGGCTACACCAGGCTCCAATCTGATTTGGAAGAGTTTCTACAGCTGGATGCTCTTCCTAACGCAAACCACTCCAAGAGTGTAGTGGGTGCTTTTTACGCGCCATTGGCCCGAAGGCCAGACAGGCGGTACTGGCAACGATCTCGCTCGAATGTCTTTACAAGTGCCAGGAAGGCGACGCTGGGCACAGGTGCCATCACGATTTCTCTTATATATATATATATATATATATATATATATATATAT
>NC_069010.1:6950809-6951577 GCF_001194135.2 Octopus bimaculoides
CGAAATGGCCATTGATGTGTGGCGGTGGTAATCTCCCGAAATGGCCATTGATGTGTGGCGGTGGTAATCTCCGGAAATGGCCATTGATGTGTGGCGGTGGTAATCTCACGAAATGGCCATTGATGTGTGGCGGTGGTAATCTCACGAAATGGCCATTGATGTGTGGCGGTGGTAATCTCCCGAAATGACCATTGATGTGTGGCGGTGGTAATCTCCGGAAATGGCCATTGATGTGTGTGAATTTGACCTGTGGAAGTCTGTTTATTTATGAACTTTTGGACGACGAGTAAAAAGACTTTTTTTCAAATATGTTAAAGAAATATTTGGTTTATAGAAATACTTTTCAAACGGCATACATTACGATTATAAAGAAATTTGTGGGGGGAAATCTTTTCCAAGAGAATGGAGAGAGGACTTCTATTAGTTTTGGTGGTTTACGAATTTGTAGCCGTTTAATATTTATCTTTTTTGATAATGGATATATATACATATATATATATATATGTGTGTATGTGTGTGTGTGTTCATATAATATCTACCAAATGTATTGGTGAGATAAAACATGTAATCGTTACCAAAATATCAAAAATTCGCCCACAAAGGTCTATAGTAAACTCCTTATGGATCGGATCTCGGTTATATATAAAAAAATTTAAACAAGAGCTTTGATGCTAAATCCATATATATTAAAATACATTAATATATATGGATTTAGCGTGAAAGCTCTTATTTAAATTTATATATATATATATGTGTGTGTGTGTGTGT
>NC_069010.1:6952748-6954603 GCF_001194135.2 Octopus bimaculoides
TTGTCCATCTATCCACCTATGTATGTATTTATCTGTCTGTCTATCTATCTATCCATCCATCCATTTGTCCATCTATCCACCTATGTATGTATTTATCTGTCTGTCTATCTATCTATCCATCCATCCATTTGTCCATCTATCCACCTATGTATGTATTTACCTGTCTGTCTGTCTGTCTATCCATCCATCCATCCATCCAGCCATCCAGTTTATCACCCGCTCCCTCTACCTCACTAAAGTACATACGATATAAACAAACAAACCAAATGTTACCATGGTGATTGTATTTTGGGTGTAAAACGAGAAGAACAGGTATAGGGTTGTTGCTTGGTACCTTGCCAATATTACTGAGGGTGTCAGGTACCTCAGTGTACATTATAGAGAACGATTCCGTGTAAGCTAATGGGTTGTGGACACAAACTCTTCTTCTTGTTGTTGTCTTTCTTGTTTTTGTTATTTTTTGTTGTTGTTTTTGTTGTTCGTTGCATTTTATGGTTGTTTTGTTCTTTTTTTTGTTTTTGTTGTTACTTTTTGTTGTTTATGGTTGTTGTTATTGTTGTTATTGTTATTTATTGTTGTTGTTTTCGTTATTGTTGTTTATGGTTGTTTTGTTATTTTTGTTGCTTTTGTTGTTGCTGTCTTTATTGCTGTTGTTGTTTGTTTAGAGCAATCTCTAATCCAACAAACATATACTCAAAATCGCTCCAACCATGACCACCAGGATAATTTAATTAGGGTAAGGTGAATTTGAAGTCTTAATTCACCTTACCTTAATTAAATTATTCTAAATGACTTCAGATATTTGTTCTACCTTCGTTTTGGATTTGCCTCTAATCTTTGTCATCATCATCATCATCATATTCATCATCATTGTTTAACATCCGTTTTCCATGCTGGCATGGGTTGGACGGTTTGACCGAGATCTGGAGAGCCAGCGGCTGCACCAGGCTCCAATCTGATTTGGCAATGTTTCTATACCTGGATGCCCTTCCTAATGCCAATCACTCCAAGAGTGTAGTGGGTGCTTTTTACATGCCACCGGCAGCACAGGAGCCAGTCCCCGTAACTTAGCGATTTGGCAAAAGAGACCGATAGAATAAGTACTACTAGGACTTACAAAGAATAAGTCCTGGGGGTCGATTTGCTCAACTAAAGGCAGTGCTCCAGCATGGCCACAGTCAAATGGCTGAAACAAATAAAAGAATAAAAGAATAAAAGAATAAAAGAATATATATGACAAGAAATAATTTTTGCCTTTTTTTATGGAGACAAAAAAGTTTAGGAGACAGCAAAAATGAGTTTGAGACAGATAAAAAAAAAAACATTGATTAGAGAACAAACACCAAATTCGAGTCAACAACTTTATATATAACACCATGCCTCCAAACATTTGATCATATATAAAGATTACCATGGTCTTCAATATATAAAAAGAATATATATATATAAAAAGTACAGAAAGTAAAATATATATATATATATGCAAATAAAAATACAAATATATAAAATGGCTTATCAAGAAGGTATATACAATTGACTATGGAGGCGCAATGGCCCAGTGGGTAGGGCAGTGGACTCGCGGTCATAGGATCGCGGTTTCGATTCCCAGACCGGGCGTTGTGAGTGTTTATTGAGCAAAAAACACCTAAAGCTCCACGAGGCTCCGGCAGGAGATGGTGGCGAACCCTGCTGTACTCTTTCACCACAACTTTCTCTTACTCTTACTTCCTGTTTCTGTTGTGCCTATAATTCAAAGGGGTCAGCCTTGTCACACTGTGTCATGCTGAATATCCCCGAGAACTACGTTAAGGGTACACGTGTCTGTGGAGTGCTCAGCCACTTGCACGTTAATTTC
>NC_069010.1:6956654-6957564 GCF_001194135.2 Octopus bimaculoides
TATATATATATATATATATATATATATATATATATATACATATACACACACACACACACACACATATATATATATGTACACACTCACACATGTAAGTATACATGTATAGTGAGTATGTGTGTGTGTGTGTCTAATAGACACACACACATACACAGACACACATAGACATACTAACTTATGCCCACACAAATACACACACACAGACACACACACAAACGGCTACAGACCCACATACATATAGATACAGGCACGCACACGCATGTGCTCACCTAGGTTGTTCAGCCATTATACAGCCGCTAGGGGGTGCTGGCAGTGGTGTAACAATGACGTCACGGATGAGTCACGGCACAAAGTTGGTTCAGTCAAAATTTTACGTCACATGACCAAAGGATTTTCCTGGGGGAAAAAACAACAACCCCACCTCTACCACCACCACCATCACCATCATAATCACCACCTCCAACACCACAATCTCCTTTGTCAGCATGACCACAACTACTAAAACCACCACCACCACAACCATCACCACCACCTCCACCACTACATGTACAACAGTAATGGTTTTGTATGAAGATAGTAGTTGTGGTGCCGGTATAAATGATGATGGTAGTGGTGGTGGTGGTGGTGGAGCTGGTAGCAGTAGTAGTAGTAGTAGCAGAAGCGGCGGCGGCGATGGTGGTGGTGTGGTGGAGGTGGTGGTTGTAGTTGGTGTACTTGTAGTAGTAATAGTCGTCATGGTGGTAGAGATGGTAGTGGTTGTGATGGTGGTGGTGGTAGTAGTAGTAGTAGTAGTAGTAGTGGTAGTAGTGGTGGTGGTGGTGGTGGTGGCATTGATCCTGGTGGTCCTGGTGGCAATCGCAATGATGGTGATGATGGCAGAGGTGGTGGTGGTGGTGGTGGTGGTGGTGGT
>NC_069010.1:6957738-6958889 GCF_001194135.2 Octopus bimaculoides
TCGAAGTTAGAATAAAGTTTAGTGTGTGTGTGAGTGTATGAGAGCGAAATAGTTTGTATAGTTTGAAATTATATATATTTATATATACATACATACATACACACACACACACACATATATATAATATATATATATATATATATACATCCAAGCAGACATACACATACACTCACACATGCATACATATAAATATAAATGGATAAGACACACACACATCTAAGCATGCTTACACATCTACATACATACATGTGTATGTATATATATATATATATATATATATATATATATATATATATACACACACACACATACACACACCCATACATCTATACATGCTTACACATCTACCGGTAAGGTTGTTAATTTTGAAACCGGTACCTATTTAATAATGATTTTTTAGGTAATTTAAATGTCTTGCCTGCTTACGCATTTGGTATCCCGCTAAATTCCGTTTTGAGAACAATTTAGGTCTTAGTAGACACAAGATGTGATCTATTTCTAGCACATTGAATGTCCACGTTAGTGGTCAACGTTATATATAAAAATACATGTATACAGAGATAGAAGTATATCCATATATATATGTATGTACATATATATATATATATACACACACACATGCCCATGCAGCATGCATATATAATGGATACACATCTGCCTACGTATATACACAACATACATATTTACATACAAATACATACATACACACATACATACATACATACATGCATACAGAAACACAGAAATATACACACCCACAATATGCAAATCAGCGTATTTACCTGTCAGTGGACACAGCACAGGTAAATACGATTTTCTTAATTAAGACATTCCAATCAATATATAACAGGTAAGAGGATCAGGAAAAGGAATTATTAACTATTTTTAGAACAGTAGAAGAGAATAGGTAAAAATATACAAATCCGATTTTGTGAAATTCCCCCCTGAAATATAAATATTAATATATAGGTGCAGGTGAGGCAGTGTGGTAAGAAGCTTGCTTCTCAACCACATGGTTCTGGGTTCAGACCCACTGCATGGCACCTTTGGCAAGTGTCTTCTACTATAGCCTCGGGCTGACCAAAGCCTTGTGAATTAATTTGGTAGGTGGAAAACTGAAAGAATCCTGTTGAATATATATATATATATAT
>NC_069010.1:6959427-6964746 GCF_001194135.2 Octopus bimaculoides
TATATGCATATGCTCGAAATGGGGAGTAGATACACAGCCGAAACTGATGAAGGGGCGTTCTTTGTGTTACTTGTCCTGTTTTTCCATTTGTTTCTCTCGTTGTTTGCATGTTGATCTTATTTGTTTTCGTATTTCATGTTGTTTACTGTTGGTGACATCCTGTACCCATATATGTACATGTGTGTATGTATATATATATATATATAAGGACCAAGATACTTGGCACATTTCTGTACTCAAAAGGACCTGTACTCCACAGCATAAGTGTTGAGGCCACTCCTCTTGGCGAAAAGGATTGGCCTTCAAGAGCCTTCTGCCGGTAAAAGCACCCAGTACACTCTGTAAAGTGGTTGGCATTTGGAAAGGCCTCCAGCATCTAGAAACCATGCGAAATCAGACTGGAACCTGGTGCAGCTAGCTCTCCAGCTCCGGTCAAAATGTCCAACCCATGCCAGCGTGGACAATAAATGATGATGATAATGATATACATGCATGTGCATATTTAAACATGCAAGCATTTATATATATTTTGGTGAGTAACACGAGTGTTTATGTGTGATATAATGCCAATCAAATATTTTTAACAAAGTAAAAGGAAAGATAACAAAGTCAGAAATTCATTACGCATAGAAATAATTTAATTACATATGATATATATAATATATATATATAATATCTTTTTTGTTTATTTGTTTCATGTTTTCTTTAATATTTATAATATCTAATATATAGAAATATACAAAAATAAATAAATAATACGAATAAATACAATTTTTATAAATAATGAAATTCGGAAAGGGGAAAAAAAAAAAAATAAAATCGTAAAAGAAACGAAGAAATTTTGTGTGATGAATCAGGAGAAAAGAAAAAACAAAAAACAAAAAAAAAACTTAAACTTTAAAAATAAAAATGAAACACCATCATTTAGATGGTTTTTAAATATGTTTTATGAATATATGTGTGAGAGAGATTAGGAGAAAGTTTAATTTAGCATGAAAGAGAAGAGAATATATGGAGATACTTAAGAAAAAAAAAAATGCTAGAAGCAGACAACTGCTTGGTAGCCATTTTGAAAAATGTTTCTATAATATTTTGTTGAATGCTTTGGAGATTATATAATATATATATATATATATATATATATATATATATATATAATGTTATTTTGGGGCTTAATTTTTAATTCTATTATATAATGGTATTCATTTGGCTTCTGGTCCAATTTGTATTGTTACTGCTTTTTTTTCCAAAATATTTGAATAATTATTTTAAAATTCTGTTCTTAATATACCTATCTTTTTCTTTTAAATAAAAGGTGTTCATTTATTCTACATCTTTAATTTATTTTCTTTTATAATTCTTGATTGAATTTTTGTTGTCATATATATGTATGTGTGTGTATATATATATACATATATATACATACATACATACACACACTTTAGAGGGTTTTTTTTTTCTTCTCTTTCCTTTCCGGATAACATGTCTCCTCTGCTAACACACATTAAATAAAAAATAAATACAAATTCATACCAAAAATTATATTACATACATACACACATATATATATACATATATGTATGCATACATGTATGTATATATATATGTGTGTAATAAACACACAGACATTCTATATAAATTACACACATACACACAAACAAACACATACATACAAACACACATACATATTTATATATATATATATAAAGAGATATTTTTATCATCACTGTTCTGTTTGTATTATTCTTGAAACATCATTTTGTTTGTACCACAAAGGCACGACTTGGAAAAAAAATCACTTTATTTTTCATCATTAAAAAAAAAAAACTGTAAAAAGTTTTTGTAACCACAAAAAAAATATATATTTATAATTGAATAAAAAAAAATCCCCCAAAAATGTACAAAAAAATTGTTCAGAAAGAATGAATCTCATTTTGAGCTCCCAATTCCACACAGCTTTCTTTTCAAGTTTAATGAATATAATAATATATTTCTTGAAGAAACGCTGTGAGGCAATGGTGATGATATTGGTGGCCATTTTGTTTTGCGTTTGTCTTTCTTCTTTATCATTCAGTAAATATTTGTTCATCCATTATAATAATAATAATAATATTGATAATAATAATATTATTAATAATCAGGATGATAATAATAACATTATTCATTCATTTCTTTTTTCTTTTCAAATTATTGTTTGTTTGAAAACAACAAACTAAAAAAGTCGGTGGGTTTTGTTCAAAATTTCATTTAAATATTTGTCTTTCATTCTCTGAGTATCTTTAATTTCATTTTTCTTCTGGCCAATCCCCGCCAACCCTTACCAAAAACCCCTCCCCCAACAACATGTGTGAATTTGTGTATAACTTATTCAAGTTTTTTTTTTTTTTTTTTTTTAGAGATTTTTATATTATATTTCTCAACAAACGGACCAAACGACCAACGGACAGACAAATTAGACAGATAGATACAGATATATAAATAAACATATAGATAAATAAAGATAGATACACAATTTTATATAATCATACTGGCTGCAGTTTCATGTTTTAACGTCTTTTATTCTCATTTTTATTTTTATTCTCTCTCTTTCAAATCTCATTTTGATAATACTGGAATGTTCATAGTTGAAAACACATTACATATATATAATGTTATTTCAGTTATTTGGCTTGTACATATATATATACATATACATATATATATATGGTTCAACACAGTCTGTCAATGCCATTGTTACAAGACCTGTCTTTACCTGCTCTCTCTCCTGCATCTCTTACATCTTCCATATGGTATGTGTGTGTGTATATATATACACATACATACATACATACATATATTATACACACACCACACAAAAAAGGGAAGATTATTGCAAATAACAACACTACTATTACAGATATCACACACACACGCATGTATGTACCCGTACAATCTGAGAAAAGGAGAGATGAGGTTTGACGGTCAACCAATAATAACAATAATAATGATAATGATAATAATAATGGTTTCTGATTTTGGTACAAGGCCAGCAGTTTTGAGATTGAAGGGGGGCTTTAACAAATACCATCGACCCCAACGTATCACTGGTAGCATATTTTATTGTGTTCAGAAGGATTTCTGTGGTCATTATTATTATTTCTGACTAGTTACATTTTTATCAATACTGTTTAGACTAGATATACATATACATATATATATATATATACATATATATATATATATATATTTATATATATGTATTATATTACAATGGCAACTGATTGACGGTGATGACAGCAGTGGTAGTGGTTTGTGTGTTTTGATTAGTTGATTGGTTTTGTGAATTGGCTATTGTTGAGGAATTTTCACCATCACTCATTCATCGTTTGTTTCGACACGGAGAGAGAGAGATTTAATAAGACTAGCTTCATTTGACCGATTCCCAAGTCTCACACAAACACACACACACACGCACGCACGCACGCACACGTGCACCATATATTTGCATGTCTTTACGTCGTCTTTACGTCGTCTTTACGTTACAGACTCAGTAGGTGTGACACAGCATGTGGATGTGACCAAAAAAAAAAGTAAAAAAAACAAACAAACTCCCAGGCGGTCGATGGAACCTGGGAGATATCTCGGACACGCGTCTCCATCAAAGACAGTTTTTTTATTTTTCCCTGACTGGCTTGGTCGATTCGCAGCCATGAGCCGAAAGACATGCTGCTACAAAGAAGCCTCCTTTCGACCACGACTGCTCTCATCTCACTCGGCTCTCTCTCTCTCTCTCATACACACACATGCGCGCGCGCGTATAGACACAATCAAAAGATATACAGAAGATTTACAAAAACTGGACGCTTCGCTATAACCAGCTGTCAATCTCGTCAAACTCTTCCCGCGATTTCTCAGGGATTCTAGGCGAGAGTCCGTTGTTTAAGGATTGTTCAAACTCCATGAGTTGTCCCATGAAGTTAAAATTCGGCGAAATGATTGCACGCTTTTGCTTGACATATCGGTAAGCATCTGTCATACTGAGGGTGGAGTGTTTCAGTAAATATGCGATGGTCACAGTTGCCGACCGTGATACTCCGGCTTGACAATGGATTAAGATCTTGGCGCCGTTTCGTTTGGCCTCATCTGCAAATAAACAAAAAGAAGAGAAAATTAAAATCTAAGATAAAATTAACAGAATTTTTGTTGTTGTTGACATCATAAGAAATTTATAAACTTCAAGAGAAACATCATCATCATCATCATTTAACATCCACATTCCAAGCTGGCATGGGTTAGATGGTTTGACTGGAACTGGTAAGTTAGAGAGCTGCACCAGGTTCCAGTCTGATTTGCCATGGTTTCTACAGCTGGATGCCCCTCCTAATGCCAACCACTCCAAGAGTGTAGTGGGTGCCCTGTATTGCCATCAGCACGGGTGAAATAATCATTGTTTTTGGAATGATGAATCTTGAAGTGCACAAAGCTAGGTGTAGACATTGGGTTGAAAAACCCTTTGAGATAGAAAAGTGAAATGCTGCTCATAGGATATGAGCCCACATCCCCTTTTGGGTTTTTTTCTACCTGAAGAATTTTCAACACCATATTTACACGCTAATATGGGCCTTATGCACCTCAAGAATCAGCATTTCAAATGTTTGCGTTTTAATATATATATAAACAGCTAGGCACAATATAATACCATAACATTTTTCATATATATATATAGGTAAGAAGCTTGCTCCCCAATCACATGGATCTGGGTTCAGTCCCACTGTGTGGTAACTTGGGCAAGTGTCTTCTATTATAGTCTCGGGCTGACAAAGACCTTGTGAGTGGATTTGGTAGACGGAAACTGAAAGAAGCCCATCGTATGTACATTCTATCGGTGTCTTTTGCTTAACTGCTAAGTTATAGGGATGTAAACATACCAACACTGGTTGTCAAGTGGTGATGGGAGACAAACACACACACACATGTTTATGTCCCCGTAACTTAGCAGTTAGGCATAAGAGACTGATAGAATAAGTGCTACGCTTAAAAAAGAAAAAGGGGAAAGAAAGTCTTGGGGTCGATTCGTTCGACTAAAACCCTTCAAGGTGGTGCCCCAGCATGGCCAGTCTACCGACTGAAACAAGCATAAGAATAAAAGAATATATATGTATACATACACACGGCGGGACATAAAATGTTTCTTTGCCCCCTTTTAATTCGTCACTCGTCGCCCCCAGCCATTTTAAACAGTCTCATCTACCCCCCCCCCATACCCCATCCACTCACATCAAACTACCTCATTCACCCACCACCACCACCGCCGCCATCATTATCACCCCATCATGCAAA
>NC_069010.1:6964879-6966035 GCF_001194135.2 Octopus bimaculoides
GTGGGGATGGGTGAAATGGAGTGTGGGGGGTACAGAGGAAATTACACCCTCCCCCATCCCCAAAGTCCCTATGTGTCTGCAGTGGTGGCGGCAGTGGCCAAGGGACGCTGAAGTGAGGGGGGCAGTAGAGGTGGGTCATTCTAGGAGCCATAATGATAACATCGCTGCTGCTGCTGTTGTATTTGTTTAGCCCATGGTTAGCACAACAGGAGCAGACCTTTGATCAAAAAAAAAAAAAGAAAAAAAGACAATCCAGTTATGACCATTCTGCTAAGCGGCACCACTCGTGGGTGCAGACTCCAACTTGCGAGCACAGTAAGCGTTTTTAATAGGGTCAGGTGAGAAAAAAACCCTGATACTGACCCCCTATTGTAACCCAGGACCATCCATTTCATGGTTGGGTGGTCAGCGACCAAACTGCACCCATCTCTGGCATACTAGGTGAGATGGACATTGTGGTCACCATGGAGGACTAAAAGCAAAACATGTCAAAGGACGGTCGAGCTCCTTCTGAACCAAGCAGCTGACCCAAGGACTGTACCCACAGAAAATCCGGTGAAAGACAATTTGTACCCTGGATGAATCACCTTCTTTAATAAGTTATTTTATTTCTATTTTTTTTTTACTTGTCCCAGTCAGACTGTGGCCATGCTGGGGCACCATCTTTAAAGAACTTTAGTTCAACGAATTGACCCCTGGACTTATTTTCTTTTCAAAGCCTGATCCTTGTTCTATCAGCCTCTTTTAACCAAATTGCCAAGTTACAGGGACATAAACACACCAGCACTGGTTCTCAAGCGGTGGTTGGGGACAAACAGACAGACACACATACATGTGTGTATGTGTATGTGTATGTGTGTGTGTGTACGCATATAGGTGTTTTGTGTGTGTGTGTGTGTGTGTGTGTGTACGCATATAGGTGTGTGTGTGTGTGTGTGTATGTGTTCTCAGCCACCACTCGACAACAGATGTTGGTTCGTTTGTACTTTTCTGTAACTTAGCAATTCAGCGAAAGGGACTGATAGAATAAGCACCAGGCTTCAAATGACTGAAACAAAGAGAAAGATAAAAGTGGCTGTGTGGCAAGAAGCTTGCTTCCCAATCACATGGTGCTGAGTTCAGTCCCACTGCATGGCACCTTGGGCAAGTGTCTTCT
>NC_069010.1:6968181-6971690 GCF_001194135.2 Octopus bimaculoides
GTACTAGGCTTACAAAGAATAAGTCCTGGGTCGAGTTGCTCGACTAAAGGCGGTGCCCCAGCATGGCCGCAGTCAAAAGACTGAAACAAGTAAAAGTGTAAAAGAATAATAGAGGAGAAAATATGGAAAGAAAAATTTTAGGAGTTGGAAATGGAAAAAAATATCACAATAAATCTGCCTTTCAAACATGCACGTAATCAAGTATGATGCACAGATGGTTATAGACACATACAAATAGATTGATATTTACCTATATATTCAATGGCATCATCAAAGTACTTCCGTAGATTTTGGTGACCGCTGTCCGTTACTGGTATCGTTTTGTAATGAATGCCTTGACTCTCGAAATGGGGTCGAACATGTGACGTGACATTTAAAATATAAGTTATATCTAACTCTTTCAGAATTTGTAAATTACCAGCATCTCGCTCGTTACCTGAAAGAATATAAATAATAATAATAATAATAATAATTATAATAATGATAATAATGGTTTCAAATTTTGCCACAACGGCAGCAATTTGGGGGGAGGGGTTAAGTTGATTACATCAACCCCAGTACGCAACTGGTAATTAATTTATCAACCTCGAAAGGCCGAAAGGCAAAGTTGAGCATGGTGGAGCATGGCGGAATTTGAAGTCAGAATGTAAAGATTAGATGAAATGCAATAATAATAATAATCCTTTCTAGTAAAGGCACAAGGCCTGAAATTTGGTGGAGGGGCATAGTCAATTGCATTGACCCCTAGTATGATACTGGTATTTACTTAATTTATCGACTCCGAATGGATGAAAGCAAAGTCGGCTTCGGTGGAATTTGAACTCAGAACAGAGCGACGGGTGAAATGCCGCTAAGTATTTCGTCCAATGTGCTAACGGTTTTGCCAGCTCAACACCCTTGCAAAGATGAAAGGCAAAGTTGACCTCGGTGGGATTTGAACTCAGAACATTAAGAGTCACAAGAAATACCACAAAGCATTTTGTACGACACGCAAACTATTCTGCCAGCTTAAAGCCTTGTTTCAAATTTTGGCACAAGGCTGGCAATTTTGGAGAGAGAAAGCAAGTCAGTGATATCATTGGTTAGTTCATTCACCTGACCTTCATTGCTTCAGGGCAACGATGACCATGCACCACGTAGGTCCCAGCTCAGCTGGTACTAGCCAACGGTACACTTGGTACCTTTACATTTTTTTTTTTTTAGTAATCCTGAAAGGATAAAAGACAAAACCAACCCTAGTCTCATTTGAACTCAGAACGTAGAAGATGGGGGACAAAGGGACAAACACTGAAAAATATTAAATTGAAAGTTCTGACAACGTGACCCCTAAAAAGATTAATCGTGTCTATCTGGAAGTTAAAGCTATCTATGACTCCTTTAAAAACTTCTGCGTTCTCCTCTGAAACTTATGAACCCCAAGGAAATAAAACTTCAGTGACGCTACAAACCTCCCATTTTATTCACATGACACCCTAACAGGTGATTGTATGCTTGTCTGGCAGTTAAAGTTGTGTGTGACCCCTAAAAAAACTTCTGTGGTCTTCTCAGAAACTTTAGTGACCTTACAAATGTCCCGATTTATTCATGTGGTCCCTGAAAACATTGTATCCCCCCACTTGTACCAGTGGCTCCCTATTTAGAACCACTGCCCAACAAAATTAAGGCAGGCCCAATGTGGTTTGTAGATAGGTCACCAAGTCGTATGTAAGAGAGAGAAAACGGACTTTCGTAGAATTCCTGTCTGCCAAAATTCCATTCACGAAGAATTAGTCATCTCGAGGCTGTAATCTCCCTATTTAGAACCACTGCCTAACAAAATTAAGGAAAGGCCTGATGTGGTTTGTTCTACTTGCTAAAAAGTAATTTTGTGTAACCATACTCTGTTCCGTTTGAAAACAGGACATAATAGATGGCATAGCCCTAGATACACAATGCCTGAACAGAAGATAGGTCATAGCTAAAACCACCTTTGATTGTAGGTTTCTGGGTTGCAACGAACTAGGGGTTGAAGAACAAAGAACAAACATTAGATAATGTAGTCCTAGGTACGCCATATCTAAATGAAAGACAGGAAGATAACAGCTGGAGTACTTTTCGTAATAGGCGTACAAGATCAGGTTTAATTTGGAGCTAAACAATACCAAGGACACATTAGATGATGTAGTCCTAGATACACAATATCTGAATAAAAGATGGGCCATATATATGGCAGAGGAAGGCATGGAGAAATGATAGTGACAAAAGTCACAAAAGACAACAAAATGGCGGCTGTGCTGGAGAGGCAAGACATCGTCCAAACCAAGCAAGGACGGGGTGGAGAAGGGAAAACCCCAAAACAATACACAAAAATAGGTCTAAAATTTGATTGATGACTGATGACAAACGATGGATGGTGAATGATAAAGTTTTAAATGATTATAAAAAACGGTTCTCACCTAAATAGAGAAAAGGCAATATTCGTGAAACCTCGGCTGCTTCGATTTGATGTTCAACTAATGGCGTCAAAGGACTGTGTACCAGACGACACTCTGACGATAACAAACGACAGTCTGACGACATCCATAGTAAATTGTCGCATAGATTTTCGTGTTTTGACTTGAATTCCCGTAAACCCCCTGCAAATAGAAACGGAAGATTATCATATTATATGTGTGTTGTTTGACAAAAAGCGTTTGTACGAATCTCTTGGTCATTGAGTCACTGGTGTTGCTTCGTAGAAGCAATAAAGTTATACAAACATTCTAGTTTATGAGTTTGTGTTGTTTATATATTATATACACTTAGACTTTCCTGTTTGATGAATAAACAGCTACACACGGGAATTACATTGATTTTTCTGGAACCTTAGGTCTCAAGGACTTTCCGGATTTCTGATTAAGTCTCCGTCAACACAATCCTTGTAAAGGTATAATAGATATGTACTCAACAAAAGGTATCGAATGATCAATTCAATTTTATGTTAAATTGCTTTTATTAAACTCGACAAAATCAATTACGTGCGCGTGACAGACAGACAGACAGACATATGCACGAACATGAATATAAATATATACACGTTTACACGTATACAAATAATACATTCACACACATCTATACATATATATATATATATATACACATGCAGAAATACATAATTACACACAGGTACATATGCAAAAACTAAGCAGGGGTGGGGGGATCTACTTGGTTTCACGACCGGACTAGCTAGAAATAGCAATTACCACCCCCTCCTCAAATTACATCCTAAATGTAATGAAATAAAAATAAAAAAATAACCCCCAAAACATGGACACATTGAAACGTTCGGTTACGGTAAAAGGCGGGTTGGTCATAGGTGGTACGCTCAGATTTACGTGATCAAAAGTGACCCACGGCTAAACAATGGGAAAAAAGTTGAGAGAGCTATCCAACTACATGCCTATCCCTTTCCACCCACTATCTATCTATCTATCTATCTCTGTACTTCTCTCTACCTGTCTCTCTCTCTCTCTCTCTCTCTCTCTCTCTCT
>NC_069010.1:6972413-6973172 GCF_001194135.2 Octopus bimaculoides
TCTATCTATCTATCTATCTATCTATCTCTCTCTGTACTTCTCTCTACCTGTCTCTCTCTCTCTCTCTATCTATCTATCTATCTATCTGCCTACCTACCTACCTACCTCTATAACTGCCTATTTCTTTTATCAATCCATCAATTTATTTTCTCTTTGCCTACATCTATCTACCTACCTACCTACCTACCTACCTTTCTTTTTTCTAGCCATCTACCTACCTCAACCATCCACCCCGCTTCCTAACCTATGACGCATCGCACATCTTGCCAGCTGCTACTTCGAAACTGGGTCAGCAGATAAACGGAGACGCGGCGTCGGCTCGCGTCAGACGTGTGACCGGCGCACGCCTCAGCACCACACACACACACAAATAGCCAATGACAAACTGGACATATGGTTAAGAAGCTCGATTCACGACAAGATGGTGCCGGGTTCAAGCGATCCTTGAGCGCAATGTCTTGGGTGGGTGGAGGGCAAGTGTTCTTTCTCTGATTACAGTCTCGAGATGACTAATTCTTCGTGAATGGAATTTTGGCAGACAGGAATTCTACGAAAGTCCGTTTTCTCTCTTACGTACCACTTAGTTACTTATCTACGTCTATCTAATTTCAGGAGATGACGAGTTATAAATAAAAGCTATGTCCGGTCACGATATATCTAAGAATGAATTTTAAAACATTTAATCCTTAATCGTTAGTCGCCTATGGCTCTCTTAATGTCTACCTATCTATCTATCTATCTACGGTTCCTGGCTGTAAG
>NC_069010.1:6973959-6977857 GCF_001194135.2 Octopus bimaculoides
GATACCAAAACCACCACCTCTCTCTCTCTCTCTCTCACACACACACAGTGTTCAAAAGTCTCTCCTTAGTATTTTATTGCAAAATAAATATTTATAAGATGGTATAAGACTACAAAAAGAATATATTAGACTTTACAAGACTTTAAAAAAACTTTATAAGCTACTGAAAGTGTCGTCCTTCATTTTCAATACAGAAGTTGACTCTTCAACACATGCTTTGAAATACATCTTGGAGAGTCTGACTCTTGGAGAGTCAGGATGAAAAAGAATTCACTGTGGAGAGACTTTTTGAACACCCTATATATATATAATGAGAGGTAAGTAGGTAGATATATATATAAATGTCTATTGTATCTACCTAGCTTGCTACCTACCAATCTATGCATTCATCAAGCTTACCTGCTAACTTCAACAAGCTACCTAGCTAATGAGTCGTCCATCTATTTACCAAGCCATTTACCTACCTACCTACCAACCAAGCCACCAAGATGTCTACCCATCTATTTACCAAGAAACCTAGCCACCAATCCACCTGCTCACCAAGTCACTTAGCCAACAACTCATCTCTGTACCAAGCCACCTTGGTAGCCAAACTGCCCAGCTACCAATATTCCAACCTACTTCATAAGACACCTAATCAAGTACCCATCTATTTACCAAACCATCTAGCTACCTACCCATCTACTTACCAAGCTACCCAGCTACCTATCTAGCTACCCGCTTGCCAAGCCATCAAGACCAACAACTACCCATATACTTAAAAAGCCACCTCGTTACCTGCCCTCCTCCGTACATTACCTCAGCTGTTCCTCTTAAGTGCAGATCATTATTTCAAACATACAACTGCCACATACACACCTATGATATGTTTTCCGTTTTCAAATAGCTAATGCCAAAGAGAGAGAAAGAGAAAGATCATTCTAAAGACTACTTCTTAAAACAGGAAAAAGGCGTTGGTGTGAATGACGTGAGGTCTACAGCGCGAAACTTTAGGTCTACCAACATCATAAAGTCGTACCTAGGCGCCGCGTCTTACACAGAGATGGGGGTGGTATCTATTTTAAGATTTTAATATTTAATATGTTATATATGACATCATTGCTGGATGATGATGCAGTTGTTTAGCACCAACATAACCTGATCAAAGAAACGCTCTAGACGTGACCGTTCCACTTTTTTTCTCTCCTTTCGAGCATTATATACCTAAAATTAAATTAGGTGATTTTCTAAACACTCTTCTTAAAAAAGAAAAAAAAATCCCAGCTAATGAAGGAGACCTCTACATGGCTGCTATTTTAACCAGGCCTGGCTACCATGTAGAGGTCTCCCTCATTAGCTTATACCTATATACATACATAAGACAGGAGGGTGTGATTTGAGGGAGATTTGGCTGCTATTTCTACCAGGTCTAGCTACCATGTAGAGGCCTCCCTCATTGGCTTATACATACATACATACATACATACATACATACGACTGTAAGGTGTGATTTGGTCGCTATTTCTGCCAGGTGTAGCTACCATGTAGAGGTCTCCCTCATGTCTCATACGTTCATATATACATACATAAAAGAGAGTAGGGTGTGATTTGAGGAAGATTTGGCTACTATTTCTACCAGATTTATCTATCATTTAGAGGTTTCCCTCACTGGCTCATACATATAAACATTAATAAGACGGTAAGGTGTGATTTGAGGGAGATTTGGCTGCTATTTACAGTAGGTTGGCATTGTTATTGCTGTTGTACCATAGGATATGTTTTAAAAGAAAATGCTTAGAGGGTTTCGTGTGCTAAACTTCAGGACTACCATTATAACATACATCAAAAAGCCTTTTATTAATCTAAGCTAGTCTGCAGAGCTGTGATTTAATTGTTTACGCCTGGATTTCAATAAAAGCTAAATATAATACATGACATCACCATTCCTGGATGATGCTACAATTGTTGTTGTTGTTGTTCTTGTTCTTGTATTTACATAGCTTCATAGATTCGAGTGAGATCTTACACTCACCAGGAGAAAGAAAAGAACAAGAAAGAAAAAAGGCGTTGGAGGAAGGTGGGGAAATCTAGAATGCTAAACTTTAGGTCTACCTTAATAGCAAAGTTTTTTTGTTTTTTTTTAGATTAAAACATGCTGTTGGTACGTCATTGTTATTAAACCCTAGGTTTCCCCAGATCAGTACAAACAACAAACCTATGATAAAAGAAAGACGTTCTAGCCCTGACCACAACGCCTTATCTAGCTAAATGTATCTGGAATTACGTCATCTGATGGAATCTTTTCCTAAATTAAGGCAGAAAGCTAACGCGGATTCAGTGAGATTTAGCTGCTATTTTTAGCATATACAAGGACCACGTAGAATGTACTTATTGTTTAGATCATAGCTTCTGTAGTTGTATATTTAACTCAGCCTCGATCCAACAGATTTACCATTATTTGACGGATATGTTGCTGCTATTTCTAGCAATCACTTAGAGGAATCCTTTGTTGGCCAGCTGTAGCTATATCAGTCCTGATCCAGTAGCAAGCCTTCTATGATAATCCAACAGAGATTTAGCAGCTATTTCAAGCATACACAACAACAAAGTACCTTCTCTGTTGACTTTCCAAAGCAGACCTATAATACAACAGAGATTTAGCTGCTATTTCTGGCTGACGTAGCCACTATGTGCTTCCCCTATTATCAAGGCTATTGTTGTTGTTATTCGGCCGTAGGTCATCCCGATCCAATAATAGACTTCCTATAATAATCGAACGGTGATTTGGCTGCTATTTCTAACGTACGTAGCTACTAAGTGCCTCCCCTGGCTCGCATTGTTGTGAAGTCCTAGCTTAAACCCTGATCTCAAATAGCAGGCTTCATGTAACAATTTTTATAGATTTAGCTGTTATTTCAAGCAATCTTGTTGGCTCCAGAAATAATTGTTGTTATTGCTTGCTGCCTTTGTTGTTATTTGTCTCTACCCCACCCCCAAAGAACCCCTTCTTATACCATCACGTCGATCCAGCAGTAGTAGATTTGGCTGCTCTTTCTAGCAACCCTTTTGGCCCCTGTACACTCCATGCTGTCAGGGTTTCACAGCTAAATATGGAGTATGACATCATCATAACCTAGATTCTGGAAGTGGTGGTAGAGGTGGTAATGTTACAGTGGTGGTAGTGGTAGTTGTATTGTTAGATGGTGGTAGGGGTAATGTTATCGTGATGAGGTGGTGGAGGTGATGTTGTATTGTTATTGTGATGGTGGTGTCGGAGAAGTAGAACGCAGGGGGAAGGGGGAGACAAGAAACAATGAAACGGCGGCCAGCTGTGATTATAGTGATGGCGATGGAAGAGGAGGGGACCGAGTTGATGGTGGTGGTCGTCGAAAAGTGAGAGGAAGAGAATAAGATAGAAGTGAGAGAGAGAAAGAAGAGAGACAAGGGAGAAGGGAGAGGAGGTGAACATCCTAAAAGTTAAAACAAGGGCGAAGGCTCGAAATACAAAGATGTGCGTGTGTGTACATGAGTGTGTGTGTGTGTGTGTGTATGCGTGTGTTTTATGTATGTGTATATAGGTATGCATTTATATATGCACATGTGTATGCAGATATGCTTACATACATAAAAACATACATATATATATGCATGTATGCATGAATGCATATTCATACGTATGCATGCAACTGCACAGTGCTGATGTACACAGCACAATGCATAACAATGCATTGCTGCACATATTGTATTCATTTGATAAATATCAATGCATATGTCATACCAGACAACTGCACATGCACCGCAACTGCAGTTTTATAACAGTATTGCACACTATGCAAAACTATTGACTGTACTAAACATACATGCATACATATATACATTATATATAGGTGTATATATATATATATATATATATATATAT
>NC_069010.1:6978507-6979420 GCF_001194135.2 Octopus bimaculoides
TCTGGTGGAACCCCCCATAGCCATTCGATGTTTAAGAATTAGTTTTATAGAAACTTCTTTCAAAATTCCTATTTTGTTTTTCACACATTAACTTGTGTAGGTTGAACAATGGAAAATGTTAGAGAAAGAGACCTTGCTGTTTCTTGCAAAACATAACCAATATGTACATCTAAAGCAGGGGTTCTCAACCATTTCTTATCTATGGACCCCTCTGATTACTATTTCATTCTGGTGGAACCCCCCATAGCCATTCGATGTTTAAGAATTAGTTTTATAGAAACTTCTTTCGAAATTCCTATTTTGTTTTTCACACATTAACTTGTGTAGGTTGAACTATGGAAAATGGTAGAGAAAGGAACCCAGCTGTTTCTTGCGATACACACGTCTAAAACAAAATTTTTCAGGGGCCTTTAAAATACTATTGAGGATCCTCAATTAACCTATTTTGTTGCGTGGATCCCCAAAAATCTTTATGGACTCTCAGGGGCCACATGGACCCGGTTTGAAAACCTCTGCTTTTGATAACAATTAATAGAATAATGCACAATGTGATGTAGTATAGTTAATTTATGGTATAACACACACACAGCGATGCATACCTACATACACGCAAAGATGCAATATTATGCACAAAGTAGCAAAGTGCAGTATGAAGAATGTATGCAGTAGCGAGGTGCAATCGCAAGCAAGGCTGAGATGCACTGATCAATTAACTTCAATTATGCACAAATTGCGCCAAGAAATATGCTGGAATGCAAGGTGCCATTTTTCTTTTTTTTTTTCTTTTTCGTCAGGTACAAACATTCCATAATGATGCATGTAATTACAATGCCTGCATCTGTATCTGTGTGTGATGTGTGACGTCATAAGACTTTATAAACTTTCGAGAGAAAGTAAAATTAGTTTTTTTTTT
>NC_069010.1:6982154-6987154 GCF_001194135.2 Octopus bimaculoides
ACTGACTCATCATTGCCGACATCTGAAGAGGTGGGGGGGGGTGACCTTTGTATTGTAGACAGGGGTGGTGGAAATAGCAGCCAAATCTCCCTCAAATCACACCCTACTGTCTTATGTGTGTATACATGTATGTATGAGCCAATGAGGGAGACCTCTACATGGTAGCTAGATCTGCTAGAAATAGCAGCTAAATCTCCCTCAAATCTAGATAACTATAATGTACTATAATACATAAATGAAAGGAAATCGAAGGGATGGCCAAGGAAGGAACCTTTTTTTATTTAAAAGTCTGCTTGACCCAGAGTGCAATAGCAACATACTACTACCACCTATACTACAACATCAATGACAAACGATACCACATCTGACAGCACCAGAAATACTACAACCGAAACTACAGCATGTATAACTACTGCCACCACTAACACCACTACAAATACTACCACAAGTACTATAGTTACTACTATCACCGCTACAACATCCGCTTATACTACTATTACCACCACCACCACAACTGTAACGTGTACGACCAGCTTCACCACTTCGAACACCACTGCAACCACATCTAATACTACCGCCAAAACTACCACTACAACAATATGTATGGCTTAACACCACTATAACCCCCACATGTACAACTACCACAACAACCACAACATGCATGACCAGCTCCGCTAGAACCACTACTACCACCGCCACAACCACCACGCCTAACAGTACCACATGTACAACGGGTTCCACCACTACCACCACCTCCACCACCATCCCACCATCTTCAAGAACATCACAATGATCATACTGTTTCCAAAACTCTTGAAATACACCATCGTGTGCATGAAGAATGTCTTACAGAATGCATGCAACTGCAACCTCGACACCGTATGCAAACGCTGCATCAGTACCGACAGCTACAAACTGCAATCATTGAAACAACAGCGGCCCGCAACAGCACTTGCGAATATTCGTTCCAATGACAGGTGCAACCACTCAAAGGAGACAGGCTGCAACAATATCTGCACTAATTGCAAAACACCTACAGAATATTGGGATAGCACAGGTGCAAGGAACAAAACAGTAAAACGGCACCAATAACATATAGAAACTGCATTCATTGAAATGTAAACTGCAACAGCGGTTGCCAATTTTGCAATGACAGGTGCAATCACTTAAGAAATTAATGGCAAGACATCTGCAAAAGTTGCAACAATAAACACAAACAGCTGCATGGAATAATTCAATAAAATTATAGATGCACGTGTTTATAATTCACATGGTAGGTGCAACTGCAGAAACATTTGTTAAAAGTGCAGGTTTTTTGTTGTTGTTAATAGTTAGAAGATTGCAGCTGTATAGATGCAACAAAGTGAGAGGGGAAGCTGCCACAAATATTGCAATAATTAAGCAGTTTGCATATTACTAAAACAAATGCAACGGACTATGGTGTAACAACTTGAGACAAAAAAACTGCACCTGCAGTCATTGCAAAATCGAACACAGGTGCTGTAAAAATCCAGCATCAAAGTGAATGTGCAGCATTTACAAAAAGAACATTTGCAATAACATACTTTGTGAATAAAACTGCAATGATATTGCTACCAACAGCTGCAAATATTCTGCATTTTAACAAGAGCAACGGCAATTGGAACCTGCAACTGACTTGTAAACATATGCATCTTCAGTTGCATTGTTAATATGTGCACCTGCTTCTGCAACCATTGGGTAGTGCTTGCTAACGTGTATGTGATAGTGCAGTATATAGCTTTATTGCTAACACGTGCATCTGGTATAGCGATTTACAGCTGTATTGCATACATGCACCTGCATTTGCAGTAACTTCTTAAACATATGCACTAATAATTGCAATATACGTAGACAGGTATTGCTAAAGCATGCATCTTAAAATGCAATCTATAGCTGTATTGTGAGCAGGTACGACTGCAATTACAAGCTACACCTGTATTAATAGCAATTGCAGTTGCACTCGGGTGCAGTGTCAGAAACATAAGTGCAACTAATGCATTCATACTAGCAGCATTTGTTGCAACTGCAGCTATTTTTAAAAATATCAAATGCAACAACGTAACTACAGCAGATACCTGTAAATGAAATTTGTAATGTTGTATTAGCAACATTTAGAAATTGCACCTTTCTCAACATTATCACTAAACAACAGATGCAACAAGGGCTGCAGATTAGCGCAATATGTGCAGAAACAACTGGTGCCCTCACTGCAAGAGGAAGACTGTGTGGGCAATCGGAATGCTAGAAATAGCAGCTAAATGTCTCTTATATTGATCCTTAACAGTCTATAAAAAGAAATCAGGAAGGACATTACATAATGTAAGTTCGAGAAACTAGGTCTGAATAAAAAAGACAGGGTGGTCACAACAGGAACGCCTTTGATCATAGATCCGGGGGCTAAACAACAAGGAAGGGGGTACATTTATAAAATCCAAGATTATACTATGTCAGAATAAAAGACAGGATGGTCGCAGCGGGAACGTCTCTGAACATAGGTCTACTGGATCAGCACTGACCTGGGGCTGAACAGTAAGAGCAGCTACAAGAAAAGACATTACATTATATAGTCCTAGATACACTATGAATAAAAGATCAAATAATCATAGGTCTGCTTGATAAGGGCTGACCTTGGGCTACACAACAACAGCAGGAAAGAGAAGGACACATTAGATAATGTAGTTCTAGATACACTATGTCGGAATAAAGGACAGGATGGTCACAGCTGGAACCCTTTTGGTCAAAGGTCTCCTGGATCAAGACTGATCCGGAGCTAAATATCAACAACATTTGACACTCGCGCCAATCAACGAGAGACCCTCTACGTGGTGGCTTGCAAATGCTAAAAGCTGCGACCAAATTTTCCTCAAATCACATCTTTAGGAGACAGACATCAGATAATCTGTCATCTGGATTATTTGGAAGGGGGGCGAGCTAAAGAGCAGGGGAATCACCCCCAACACAAACCCCCTCAGGGATGGGGTTGCTTTAAGGAGCAACAAAACTTTCCTTTCGTCAGTCAGGGTTAAAATTGATTAGAGAACCTGTCTCCTTTTCTCCTGGGGCTTGAGAAGCGGGTGAGTGAGGAGTCACACTATTTCATAAGCAAAAAATTAATCATAAAAATAGAAGGGAGAAATACTATGCCCTTTGACCTTAGGGTCTGTCTACACTTTTAGGGCTGCCCTGCTGCGCGTACAACAACATACATGGGCACACGATATGATAAGTGCTGTACAACTGGGGATAAACGAAAGATGTTCTATCTGCGATCATAGTGCACTTATGAATAGAGATGTCCTAGATATGCCTATCCAGTCTGTTAATCAGATATAAAGTAAATATGATCACATTATCCACTATGTCCTTCTCTGTTACTTGTTTGGTTCCAGTTGAAGCCGCAAAAGAAGTCATGGGCACTACTGCCCCCCTACCAACCAGTCTCGGAAAGCCCTGGAAGGGTTCATATACGCTGCTGATCCTACCCGACAGAGGTGTCATAAATGCTGCCCCTTCTCTGACGAAGTCATGAAATAAATACCTAAATCTTAACAACACACGAAAATAATATAATATTAAAGGCGGAGACTAGGGTTAAGGTTACGGTCCGGGTTAGGGTGGATCTATATAAAACCCGGGGGGAGGGGGAATCGAAATTTTGAAATTGAGATTTTTGAAAAAAATTTTTCAGAATCGGAATATCCATAGCCTAAAACGTGGGATTCCGTAAAAATAAAAAATAATAATAATAAGGGGGGGGGGGAGGTTCAGATTACATATAGTCCATCTGGACCATATTGAATATATTTACAAAACAACAAAAAACGATGTGGAGAAAGACCTTGAAAAAAAGACTCACCTTTTAAAATGAATGCCTCTTTCCCCTCCCAGTACAGTAAACTGAGGACGGCTGTGAGTGCATTGTCCCTGCTTAAGTGACTTTCATCTCTCGTACAAGTGTCGTACAAGATAATCTCCTTGGCAGAACGTCTCCGAAACATCTCTTTGCCTTCTTTCGTGGTGACCAAGTCGACCAGAGCCACTTTACCCTTCTGTTGCAGTTTTTTGCGGTTTAACCGATCGATGCAGTTGACGTTGATTGCGCCCCGTATGTGTGACATATTGTACTCCAAGAAGGGCCGGCAGTCAACGATCAGCATGCTTTTCGCGCGACCCGACGACAAACGTCCGGCCAGTTCGTTGGTGGTTATAGTTCGCGCCCGGCGTAAAGTACCGTTCGACATATCAGACAGGCCCACATCGGCTGATAAACTTTCCAGTTTGCATTTCTTGCTCACGACATTCAAAGAGCCGAATTCAAGTTTCAATCCGGCCCTTCTTCGTTCTGGTAAACTTAATGTTGGTGTAAGAACATCTATTTCTCCTGAATCAGGCATCTTGCTCTTTTTTTGTTTTGGAATTATTTAAATATGAGTATATATATTTATTGATATTTATAAATATATATAAATGTGTGAAACTATATATATGTAGTTGTATGTATAATAAATATTTTTATCCAATAACGAAATAAAAAATTTTACAAAACACTTTTTTTCTCTCTCTCTCAACTTCTGGTCATTCAAAACTTTCTTTTTTCCGCTCAAAAAAATAGTATTTTCCCAAGTTGTTCACAATATGTAATCCGTATGTCCACAAATATATATGTTTGTATATACATATGCTTTAAAAACCGTTCAGTAAATGTGGTTGAAGTTGGCGATCCTAGAATATACATGTACATACAATAAATATAGATGTTATGTTATGCACACAAAAAAAAAGTATTAAATAAAATGAAATGAAAAATAAAATTAAGATAATTTAAATTGAAAATGAAATGACAAAAAAAATATACACGGATGTTAGATGTAAATCCTCTTGTTCGTCTGTCTCTCTTCAAAAACAATTAACAATAAACAGAATGGTATTAAAGATCCGCCTAGGAGCCTCTTCCGTTTTTCTTCTTATTCCTTAAAAGA
>NC_069010.1:6988571-6989193 GCF_001194135.2 Octopus bimaculoides
CTCTCTCTCTCTCTCTCTCTCTCTCTCTCTCTCTCTCTCTCTCTCTCTCTCTCGTTCCTTCTGTATATAAATATATACACAAATATTATCTACGTCTATAAATAGCACTTTCGCTTTTTTACTCTCAAACTCACACTCACTCGCACACACTCGCACACACACACACACACACACATACACCCTCTCACTCAAGGATTCATTCACGCACGCTCTCATTCACATGCTGTCACTCCTCCACACACACACACACACACACACATACATGTACATGCACATGTCCACAAACGCATACACACTTACAAACACACACACATACACTCATGATCTGGCTGTTATGTACACACGCAAACATGCACACACAGACACATGCATATTCACAAACTCATGATCTAGTTTGGTTATGCACACACACACATATGCAAACACAAGCATACATGCACACACACACACACACACGATCTATCTCAGTTATGTACTCACACACACACACACACACTCATGATCTGTGTCAGTTATATACACATACACACATGTACACAAACACGTACACACACTCATGATCAATCTCAGTTATGTACACATACACACACGTACACACCCGCACATGCCCACACACACACAC
>NC_069010.1:6989203-6990489 GCF_001194135.2 Octopus bimaculoides
ACACACACGTACACGCACACATGCCCACACACACACACATGCCCACACACGCACTCATGATCAATCTCAGTTATGTACACATGCATACACATACACACAGTCACACACTCATGATCTATCTGTTATGTACACACACACACACACACACACACACACTCATGATCTGTGTCAGTTATATACACATACACACATGTACACAAACACGTACACACACTCATGATCAATCTCAGTTATGTACACATACACACACGTACACACCCGCACATGCCCACACACACACACACACACACACACCCAGTCACACACTCATGATCTATCTCAGTTATGTACACCCACACACACTCATGGTCTGGCTCACTTACTCATCTCTTTACTCACATTCACACATGGATGCATCATCAGTTTAACATCCATTTTTCCATGCCTGCATGGGTCAGATAGCATTAAGTTTATTGGGACACATTTTCTACAGCGGGATGTTCTTCCTGTCACCAACACTCACCTGTTTCTAAGCAAGTTCTAGGTTTCAGAAAAACAAGTCCTGCGAGAGATGGGTGGGGGGGTCGATTTACTCAACTAAAACCCTTCAAGGCGGTGCTCCAGCACGGCCGTGACCAAATGACTGAAAACAAGTAAAAGAATAAATGAATAAAAGAATGACAGAATGAAAGAACAACCATGGCTCAGTGGTTAGGATGTCGTACTCAGGATTGCAGGATTGTGGTTTCAGTTCCTGGACTGGGCAGTGTGTTGTAGTCTTGAGCAAAATACTTCATTTCACATTGCCATCAGCTTGACATCTCACATGTGGCTCTCTATGCGCCTTTACAGGCCATGTCACTCTGATGGAAAGACTGAGTCAGTTCGTACACATGCATCATACAGTCTAGCTTTCATCCTGAGCGAGAAGTGAAGCGAACCTAACGGATTTTGTGTGTCTTTAAAAATGGCTTATAAACACCTTCCACGCTGCAATTGTTTTTTGTTCCAGCACACGATCTTAGATCAGGTCACTTGCTATGCAAGTACATCTCCGTAATATATATATATATATATATATATATATATATAGTTAAAAAAAACAATAACAAAAAAACAATAACAAAAAAACAAAAAAACAACAAAGTGAGGACGTGATATGGATAGTGTTATTGGACGCTCAGGAAAGGAAAGAGAGAGTGTATGACGTTTCGGGCGTAGCCCTTCGTCGGAAAGATGGCAAGTTCGGAGAATGGAAGAACGGAGAAAGAGGAAAATGGTACCGATGCCCACGAGGTTACATTATG
>NC_069010.1:6993162-6993756 GCF_001194135.2 Octopus bimaculoides
TATATGTATGTGTGTTTGTGTGTCTGTGTTTGTCCCTCCACCATCGCTTGACAACCGATGCTGGTGTGTTTACGCCCCCGTAACTTAGCGGTTCGGCAAAAAGAGAACCGATAGAATAAGTACTAGGCTTCCAAAAAGAATAAGTCCTGGGGTCGATTTGCTCGACTAAAAGGCGGTGCTCCAGCATGGCCACAGTCAAAGTGACTGAAACAAGTAAAAGAGTAAAAGAGTATACGCTCGTTACCGATGATGATGATGATGATGATGATGATGATGAAGATGACGATGACGACGAAAAGGTGTGGACAAATCCACAATGACGTAGCTTTTGCTGCTGCTGCTGTTGCTGCTGGACCTCGCCCGGGAAAAAACACAGGAATAATGATGCGAAGGACAGAGAGTATGTGTGAGAGAAAGAGAGAGAGAGAGAGAGTGAGAGAAACGCGTGTGAGTGTCTGTGTGTAAAAGAAAGGCAGAAGGGAAGAGGGGACAGAAAAGAGAAAGAAAGGAGAAAGAGTATGCTTTAAGAAGAAAGAGGGTGAAAAGACAAAGAAGAGAGAAAGACTAAGACGGAAAGAGAGAGAGAGAGAGAGA
>NC_069010.1:6993856-6994690 GCF_001194135.2 Octopus bimaculoides
AGGAGGAGGAGAGAGAGAGAGAGAGAGAGAGAGAGAGAAGAGGAGGGAGAAAGAGATAAGAACTGGGAATGGGTGGATGAGAGAGAGAGAGAGAGACAGAGAGAGAGATATGGAGGGATATAAAGACTGAGAGAGGGGGAAAGTGTCAGAGTAAAGAGGAGGGAATGAAGTCTCTGAGGGAGGGAAAGTGTGTGAGAGAGAGAGAGAGAGGGAAAGAGACAGAGATTAAGGTAGACTGGGAGGGAGAGAGAAAGAGAGCTAAAGACAGAGAGGAGGAATGTAAGACTGAAGGGGAGGGAAAATGAAATCTGTGAGGGAGGGAAAGTGAGAGAGGGCCACAATAACAGAAGTGTGAAACAGGGATATAGAGAAGGGGAGGGTGTATATATATATACATATATATATGTATATATATATATATATATAGACATATATAGACATGCAGGAAGTAAATAGACACCTTTAATTTTCAAAATTTCTGATCTAACCGTCTTAATATGTTTTCAGCGGTGTAGAATTTACAATGTAAATTATTCTCTTTCATTCCAGCTGCCATTATATTAAACATTTGCGAAGAGTAACCAGGCCACACACAAAAAATTCAGCAGAACTGTCAGATTTTCAAAGCGGTCGTATTGTTGGGCAATCTGAGGCTGGTCTGGTCTTAGCCAGTGAAAAATTGCCGAAAATCTTCAGAATTCCTTTTGCTACTGTTAATAGAATTATAGTGCAATTCAAAAGCCAAGGAAAAGAATCAACAGATTCTCGTCCCGGCCGACCTGGGCCCTCAGAAAGGAAGCTTCGCTGTTTGAAGAGAATTGTGGAAAACGAACC
>NC_069010.1:6995932-7001166 GCF_001194135.2 Octopus bimaculoides
TTTATTGAGAGAAAACACCTAAAGCTGCACGAGGCTCCGGCAGGGGATGGTGGCGAACCCTGCTGTACTCTTTCACCACAACTTTCTCTCACTCTTACTTCCTGTTTCTGTTGTGCCTGTAATGCAAAAGGGTCAGCCTTGTCACACTCTGTGTCATGCTGAATATCCCCCGAGAACTATGTTAAGGGTACACGTGTCTGTGGAGTGCTCAGCCACTTGCACGTTAATTTCACGAGCAGGCTATTCCGTTGATCGGATCAACTGGAACCCTCGACGTTGTAAGCGACGGAGTGCCAACAACAACAAAATATTTTGTACATCAAGAAAAAACACATTAGATACTGTAGTCCTAGATACACTGTGTCTGAATAAAAGATAGGATGGCCACAGTTGGAACATCTTTGATCATAAGTCTACTGGATTAGGATTGAACTGGGGCTAATCAACAACACAGAAGAGCACATTAGATAATGTAAACCAAGATATTCTATGTCAGAATAAAAGACAAGTTGGTTACAGCCGGAACAACTTTTATTGAAGATCTGCTGGATCGAGACAAACCTGGGGCTAAAGGACAACAACAACAAAGGTTAATGATTTTTAGAAAACAAATGAACATCACAACACCTCGTAATCTTGTGTTGCAAGGGAAGAAAATGAGGTCATGTGATTAATCATGTGATTAATCATGAAGGAAAAAAACCAATTTTTGTTGAGTCATTCCTGAATGTCGGTGAGTGAGATGGATGGATGGATGGATCAATCAATAGACAGAGATGTATAAAGATAGATAGATAGATAGATAGATAGATAGATAGATACAGAGAGAGAGAGAGAGAGAGAGAAAGACAGACAGAGACAGAGAGACATACATACATAGAAAGATAGATAGATAGACAGACAGACAGACAGATAGATAGATAGATAGATAGACAGACAGATAGATAGAAAGAGAGAGACATACATACATGCATGCATAGAAAGAGAGAGAGACAGAGAGAGAGAGAGAGAGAGACATATATACATACATACATGCATGCATGCATAGAAAGATAGATAGATAGAGACAGACAGACAGAAAGATAGAGAGACATACATATATGCATACATAGAAAGATAGATAGACAGACTATAAGTCAAATAGCCATTGGTGTTAGCATATCCTGTGAGAGAGTTGAGACTATCCTGTCAATTGAACTTGGCATGACAGAGGTTTCTGCTCGGTGTTGGCCACGTCTTCTGATCATAAGTGAACCAGGCTGGTCACGTGACGGTAAAGTCTGACGTATTGTTTGAGGCAGTGGAGGCGCAATGGCCCAGTGGTTAGGGCAGCGGACTCGCGGTCATAGGATCGTGGTTTCGATTCCCAGACTGGGCGTTGTGAGTGTTTATTGAGCGAAAACACCTAAAAGCTCCACGAGGCTCAGGCAGGGGATGGTGGCGGACCCTGCTGTACTCTTTCACCACAACTTTCTCTCACTCTTACTTCCTGTTTCTGTTGTGCCTGTAATTCAAAGGGCTAGCCTTGTCACACTGTGTCACACTGAATATCCCCGAGAACTACATTAAGGGTACACGTGTCTGTGGAGTGCCCAGCCACTTGCACGTTAATTTCACGAGCAGGCTGTTCCGTTGATCGGATCAACTGGAACCCTCGACGTCGTAAGCGACGGAGTGCCAACAACATTGTTTGAGGCAGATCCAGCTGGTTTCCTTGAATGTTTCCTAACCCAGGATGAATGTTGGGTTCATCACTTTGAGCCAGAGACAATCCTCACCTGCTCCAAAGAAGGGAGAGTCTTGAAGATAGACCAAGGCTTGGACATTCTGCAACTGCCACCACTGAAGAAAACAGTGATCAGGTTCCCCACATGGTGATGAATTACAGGTGACTGACTATAAATCACATAGTCAATACTATTAGTATATCCTGTGAGAGAGTTGTGATTATCCAGTCAATTGAAATTGGCATGACGAAGGTTTCTGCTTTGTGGGTGCCACGTCTTCTGAGATCTGATCACAAGTGAACCAGGTTAGTCACGTGATGGTAAAGTCTGACATATTGTTTGAGGCAGATCTAGCTGGTCTCCTTGAATGTTTCCTAACCCAGGACAAGTGTTGGATTCAGCATTTTGAGCCAGAGACAAAGAGATAATCTGTTCAGTGGAAACACTCCTCTTCACCTGCTCCAAAGAAGCCATGGTCATTTCATCTGCAGAGAAGGCGATGGTTCTAGTTTTTTTGGGATGCAAAGGGTATTGTGTTTATTGACTATCTTCAAAAGGGCCACACGGTCAATGGAGAGTACTATGCCAACTTGCTGCGGCAGTTATGAAGGACTATCAAGATCAAGCCCCCCAGGAAAACGATGAAAGACAGGATAGGATGGTCACAGATGGAACGTCTTTGATCACAAGCCTACTGGATCAGGACTGACCAGGGGCTAAACAACAACAACAACAAGAAAGAACACATTAGATCACGTAATCCTAGGTACACTGTGACTGGATAAAAGACAGGATGGTTACAGCCTGGAACATCTTTGATCATAGGTCTGCTGGATTAGAGCTGACCTGGGGCTAAACACAACAACAACAACAACACTGACACCACTCAACGTGTGACTCACACCACCCCTCTCAACAGGAGGACTTCCATTCTGCACAACTCCCCCTCCCCTTCTTCCTCCCTCCCCCACCTTTTCTACTCTCCCTAATAATGCCCCTCCCCTCAACAGACAACATATACTGACAGCACCCCTTCCCCCCATCATTCAACACTCCCTCTGACTCACCCTCAATCACTCCAAACCACTCATACATGCACACACACACACACACATTCACACACACACATGCATGCATACACTCACACACACACACATGCATATGCATACATAAAAATACATACATATATATATATATATATATATACATACACACAGATGTAAATACATGCACACACACACGAACATGCATACATACATGCATGCATATATGCACACACATACACACACAAAAACACTAAGATATATATATATATATATACATAGAGGTGGTGGTGGTGGTGAAGGTGCTGCTGGTAGTGGTGGTGATGGTGCTGGTAGTGGTGATGGTGGTGGTGGTAATGGTAGTGGTATTAGTGTTGGCAATGGTGATGGTACTGGTGGTAGTGGTGATGGTGGTGGTGATGAAATGGTTTCTGCTCACATACCTTCCCACAACCCCACCCCATTACATCATCACAACCATCAACAACACCACAACCACAATCACAACAACACTAAGCCCCACTAACACTACCTCCACTCCCTACCATCACAGCAGCCACTAACTCTTTCTGTAGGTCCCTCTGATTGCTCGCCGGGGACAATCTTTCCTAGGACCGGAAATAAATTAATTTTCTTATATGATAACGGCTTCCGGTAATGAGAAAGAAAGATAAAAAAACCTTTGCGTAAAAAAAAGTTTAAAAAAAATTATACATAAAAAATAAAGAAAAGTAAAAACAAATTATACATTTCCATAGCAACCTTGTTTTGTTCCCCATCCTGGGCCTTTTATAGTTCTATGATTTTCTTCATGGATTTTTAATAGCAGGGTCCAATGATGTCATCCCTTTTTTTCATCCTTTTATAATTTTCATGGGTTTGAGTCAGAGAAAGACATACAGCTTGTGCGACCCCTTTTTGTTTGTAGGGTGGAGAGGGATGGAAGGGTGGAGAGGGATGGAAGGGTGGAGTGGTCATTAGGCCTGAGAAGTAGCCCCTAATGTTTGTAACAGAGTGGACTGTGTTAAAGTCATCCGAGGTGGGGAGGAGTCAGCTTGTGGTGGGGTAGTATGGATCGTGTTTGCATTTGTGGTGTAAGACAGGGTGATGGGCAAAGTCTACCATTATAAGGGCAGGTATGGTATCACCTTCAATAGGATTCTCGAAACAGTAGTTAAAATCTCTCTCAAGCCATGCCCCCTACTGTTTTAAAGTAGGAAGGATACATTCCATGATGTAGCCCTAGATATGCTATGACTGGAATAAAATACATATATAAATATATAGGTGCAGGTGTGGCTGTGTAGTAAGAAGCTTGCTTCCCAACCACATGGTTCCAGGTTCAGTCTCACTGCGTGGCACCTTGGCCAAGTGTCTTTTACTATAGCCTCGGGCCAACCAAAGCCTTGTGAGTGGATGGATTTTGGTAGATGGAAACTGAAAGAAGCCCATCATATACATATATATATATACAATGGACTCTCCCATCATTAGACGACATATGAGGGTTCAACATTTTCTTACCGAACAACCACACAGATGATTTGTTTATAGTGATCAAATGTTTTGTGTAGACATAAGTTCACTCCTTCCATCAAATCGACATTACCTGTACAGGTGTAACTGGGTGCCACATGTCAGATGTCAAAATGATCTCAGAGCCACCTGAAATGAAGTGCTTTGCTCGAGAACACAACGCAATGTCCGGTCTGGGAATTGAAACCATGATCTCACAGTCATGAGTGCAGCACCCAAATCACTAAGCCATGCTGCCTTTACAAGCGTTACGGAATAGAGTAGGTAAGATATGGTCTACATATGTTTCATAACAAGCAGAACCTCACAAGTGGTAAAAATCCAGATCTTACCTATTCCATTCCATAACTCTTGTTATTCTTATTTGCACACCTAGCAATTCTAATCACTTATGATGGAATATAAAAAGAAATTTTTTTCTGTTTATCATACTTCGATATGAAAAAAATCCACAACCTTCTGTCTTAATAAACCCCTATTGTCCCAGAAAGTCGTTTTTTTATTTATTACGGATTGCTTCAAGCTAACTTTCTTCCTACACCCGATATATATATATATATATATCATCATCATCGTTTAACGTCTGCTTTCCATGCTAGCATGGGTTGGACGATTTGACTGAGGACTGGTGAAAACCAGATGGCTACACCAGGCTCCAATCTGATGATCTGGCAGAGTTTCTACAGCTGGATGCCCTTCCTAATGCCAACCACTCCGATAGTGTAGTGGGTGCTTTTACGTGCCACCGGCACGAGGGCCAGTCAGCCAGTACTGGCAACGGTCACGCTCAAATGGTGTTTTTCACATGCCACCTGCACAGGAGCCAGTCCAGCGGCACTGGCAAAACGACCTCGCTCGAATGTTTTCTAACGTGCCACCGGCACGAGGGCCAGTCAGCCAGTACTGGCAACGGTCACGCTCAAATGGT
>NC_069010.1:7003215-7004430 GCF_001194135.2 Octopus bimaculoides
TCATGTCTATCCCTCACCACACACACCGCCGTCCCCTTTCGTCAACGCCACACTTCACCACTAAAGCCAGCCCTTATCAATCTACCCAGCCCCTCATAGCTTCCCTACTATTACTCCCCCCCCCCTCCGGCTTCCAACTCCACCACCTCACCCCACCAACCCTTAGGGCACCCCCCACGCTTCCACTCACCCCCACAATCACCACCAATGCCTCTGCCTCAGTTTCCACCGCCGCCACCTTTTAGGTTTCCATCTGCCAACTCTATCCACATGGCTCTAGCACCTTTACACACCACCACCACTGCTACAACCTATACTACTAATACCACCACCATTACTACTACTACTTCTACTACTACTGCAACCACCACCACTACTACGACTACTGCAACCAACACTACCACCACTACTACGACTACTACTAATATTACGACTACTACTACTACTACTACTACGACTACTACCACCACCACTACTACAAATTCTACTGCCACCAACACCACTACTTCTACCACCACCACCACCACCTTTACTGCAATCATCATCATTACCACAACTAGCACCACCTAACAAGCTTGACATAGCAGCCCCCAAAACCCCTCAAATCAGACAACTCTATTTCCTTCATTAATCTAATAAAGGATGGTCACTTTAAATAATGTATTCCCAGATATACAATGCCTGCAAAAATATGCATTTATAAGTACAACAGAGGGATGGTCATAAATGGACTGCCTTCAATCATATGTCACCTGCTAGTGTAAATATGATCGACCTCCATATAGCCAGTCCATATGCTAGAAAAAGTGGCGAGATATCCCTCGATACCACCCAGATGGGTTGTGAAAATAAAATGGCGCATTAGATAATGTAATCCCAGATGCACTTGTCCTGAGACCACTATGTGGTCTCTAGAACTCTCTGAAATAACAGCCAAATCACTCTCAAATCACTCCATACTGTCTTATGTATGTATGTATGAGCCAATGAAGGGAGAACTCTACCTGGTAGCTAGGCCTGGTAGAAATAGCAGCCAAATCTCCCTCAAATCACACCCTACTGTCTTTTGTATGTGTGACATCACCACCATCAACAATGCCACCACCACCACCACCACCACCACCACCAATAAAGCTACCAATATTATGCATTTAGTCATAAACCCACCGCCACCCTCTAACATAGACAAGGGGTCTGCCTGTCTATGTAATGCTA
>NC_069010.1:7004996-7006348 GCF_001194135.2 Octopus bimaculoides
TATATATATATATATATATATACACACACACACATGGCTGTGTGGTAAGAAGCTTTCTTCTCAACCACATGGCAAGTGTCTTCTATTATAGCCTCGGGCTGACCAAAGCCTTGTGAGTGGATTTGGTAGATGGAAACTGAAAGAAGCCCATTGTACATATATGCGTATGTGTGTGTGTGTGTGTGTATATATATATATATATAAAATGTATATACATATCATTCTCTCACTCACTCTCTCCCTATATCCTTTCACTATCCAGCTATCTGTCTATCTATCTCAAGTCAAGTGAAGCCATAGTCATGGCCATTGCCAGTGTTATGCAAATGGCACATAAAAGGCACCCACTACACTCTGTGGTGTGGTTGTCATCGGGAAGGGCATCCAGTCATAGAAACCAAACCAAAATCAGACTGGAGTCTGGTACAAGCCCTCCAGCTTACCAGTTCCAGTCAAACTGTCTAACCCATGCCAGCATGGAAAATGGACGCTAAATGATGATGATGATGATGATGATGATGATTAATATGTTCTCATGAATTCACCTGGTGTTGAAACACCTGGAAATCATAGACAAGCAAGACAACTCGCATCCAGGTCCCGTTACAGGGGTGATAGATATTGATGTTTCGTCAACTTTGTGTCATGTCAATACCACATACCAAAAATGAGGCCAGATGCAGGCTTAATCACCTTCTATGATAATATGCGAAATGGTGTAAGAATCATCTGCTGGTTTGCCTTGTTTCGGATATGCAGTATTGACAAGTTACAAAGGTGACAAAACGTTAACGTCTACTGCTCCCATAATGGGACCTGATGCAGGTTAGAGGCAAAGTTTGGCTTATGGTCTCTTTCTTTGTTAGTTTTTCTAACCTAGTAAAGAACATCAGCAGAAGAATCTCTTAGGGGTATCATTCTCACAATTATGAGGCCATGAGTTCAATTCCCAGCGATGTATTGTATCCTTGAGCAAGACACTTAATATCAGATTGCTCTAGTCCACTCAGCTGGAAAAAATGAGTTCTGCCATATTTTTATGTCTTTATTGCCCACAGGGAGCTAAACATAGAGGGGACAAACAAGGACTGACAAACGGATTAAGTCGATTACATCGACTCCAGTGCATAATTTGTACTTATTTAATCGACCCCGAAGGGATGAAAGGCAAAGTCGACCTCGGCGGAATTTGAACTCAGAACGTAACGGCAGACGAAATACCACTAATCTTTTCGCCCGGCATGCTAACGTTTCTGCCAGCTCACCGCCTTATTTCAAAGGGACCAGCCTTGTCACATCCTGTGTCACATCCTGTGTCACACTGAATCTCTTTGAGAACCACATTAAGAGTA
>NC_069010.1:7006911-7008535 GCF_001194135.2 Octopus bimaculoides
ATATATATATATATATATATATATATATATATATATATGTGGATGTGTGTGTGTGTGTGTGTGTGTGTGTGCACGCGTGTGTGTATACATATCTATCTCTCTCTTTCTCTCTCTCTCTATATATATACACATACATATATATATATATAGCACATGTGTATGTGTGTATATATATATATACACAGGCATACATACACACATCCACATGGGTGCTATTGACATGTTTTGCAAACAATTCATATGGTATTGTCAATCATAATGTTTAATATCACTATTATATATATGACCATGCATGTGCATAGATTATATATGTATTAATGAGTATATATGTATCGATGTACATATACATACATTTATATACATGCATAAATTTATGTATCATATGTATATGTATATATATATACATATATATATACACACACACACCTGTAAATAGCTGAATCTCTCTGGTCACATCGTAATTGTCTAGTTAAGGGAAAAACAAACAGAACAAGACTGGACAAGCGGTTGATTATGAAACGCTGTGTCCAGCGGGGTTTATAAACACACACACACATAAGTATATACACACTCGCAAATATATATGCACGCACAAAGATACTAATATACACATACACATGCTAAAGTGTATATGTCTTGAAACCCCCCACACACACACACACACACAAACCCAGTCACTGGTGACGTGTGTAGGCCAACATGGCAATATTTTGTACTGCTTAAACCATTTACCTGCTTCATTGCCCAATTAATAATGGTCTGTAATTAGAGATTCAAAGACAACAACAACAACAACAACAACAAGGCAAACACTATTAGCTGCTGTAATAAGTACAGCAACAACAAGTACTCCTCCACTTGCTGCTGCTACTACTATACTACTACTACTACTACTACTACTACTACTACTACTACTACTATTGTTACTACTACTACTACTACTGTTACTATTACTACTAGTAAATAAATGTGGGCTGTGTGAAGTAAGAAAATACTCCTGACATATGCACATGTATGTACACTACATGCATGCATGTGGTAAGAAGCTTGCTTCCCAACCACATGGTTATGGGTTCAGTCCTACTGCATGGCACCTTGGGCAAGTGTTTTCTGCTATAGCCTTGGGTTGACCAAAGCCTTGTAAGTGGATTTGACAGATGGAAACTAAAAGAAGCCTGTTGTGTTTAAACACACATATCTATATATACCTACATATACATATATGCATACACACACACACACACACACATATATATATATATATATATATATATATATAGGCACAGGCATGGCTGTGTGGTAAGATGCTTGCTTCCCAACCACACTGTTCCAGGGTTCAGTCCTGGAACCATGTGGTATACATACATGCCTATAAGCATACATGAACACATTTACATGCATACATACACACACGCACATATACACATATACCTACATATACACACACATTCACGCACACCATTTTGAGCGTGGCCGTTGCCAGTACCACCTGACTGGCCTTCGTGCGGGTGACACGTAAAAGCACCCACTACACTCTCTGAGTGGTTGGCGTTAGGAAGGGCATCCAGCTGTAGAAACTCTGCCAAATTAGACTGGAGCCTGGTGTTGCCATCCGGTTTCACCA
>NC_069010.1:7008545-7009007 GCF_001194135.2 Octopus bimaculoides
ACGTAAAAGCACCCACTACACTCTCTGAGTGGTTGGCGTTAGGAAGGGCATCCAGCTGTAGAAACTCTGCCAAATTAGACTGGAGCCTGGTGTTGCCATCCGGTTTCACCAGTCCTCAGTCAAATCGTCCAACCCATGCTAGCATGGAAAGCGGACGTTAAACGATGATGATGATGATGATGATGATATATAAGTGACGGGTACATAAACACACCAGCATCGGTTGTCAAGCGATGTTGAGAGGACAAACACAGACACACAAGCATACACACACACATATATATATATATACAGTGGGCTTCTTTCAGATTCCGTCCGCCAAATCCACTCACAAGGCTTTGGTCGGCCCCGAGGCTTTAGTAGAAGACACTTGCCCAAGATGCCACGCAGTGGGACTGAACCCGGAACCATGTGGTTGGTGAGCAAGCTACTTACCACACAGCCTGCGCCTTATTTTCCATC
>NC_069010.1:7009017-7009592 GCF_001194135.2 Octopus bimaculoides
CACACACACACACACACACACACACATACATACATACATTGAAGGCAGTGAGCTGGCAGAACCGTTAGCACACAGGGCGAAATGCTTAGCGGTATTTCGTCTGCTGTGACGTTCTGAGTTCAAATTCCGCCGAGGTCGACTTTGCCTTTCATCCTTTCGGGGGTCGATTAAATAAGTACCAGTAACGCACTGGGGTTGATATGATCGACTTAATCCCTTTGTCTGTCCTTGTTTGTCCCCTATGTGTGTAGCCTCTTGTGGGTAGTAAAGAAATAACACACACATGCATACATACATACATATGAACACACACATATACCAGAGTTGGTCGGTGGAACACCAGACAAAGCACTTAACATCACAACAGCAGAAGTATAGAACGACATCACCACCACCACCACCATCAACAACAACAACAACAACAACAACAACAACAGCAGCAGCCTTTCCCCCCACCGCCCCCACCCCACATTCGCCTTATTCTTTGCTCCAGTTCTAACATTTCTTTCTCCTGCATTTCTTTTAATTTCCACAGACAATGGATGCTCTGGAACAATGGGAATTGGTGTGAAGTT
>NC_069010.1:7010424-7012951 GCF_001194135.2 Octopus bimaculoides
GGTGGTGATGCAGTGTATGATATTGTATATGTGTGGTGTGAAAATTGGAATGGTGCGTGTGTGTGTGTGTGTGTGGTTGGTGCATATGTATGTGGTGTGATGGTGAGTGTATGAGCGTGTGTGTATGTGTGTGTGTGTGTGTGCATGTGGTATAGTGTGTGTGTGTGCGTGACATTTGTTTTGTTATACATATATATATATTTGTATGTGTGTATGCATGTGCATGTGTGTACGTGTGAGTGCATGTGTCTGCATCTGCATGTGTGTATGCATGTGAATGCTTGCATGTGTGTGCATGCCAATGTTTTGTATATGTTTTCGTTGTGTATGTTTGCATGTATGTATGTGTATATGCATGTATGTGTGTATATGCATGTATGTGTGTATATGCATGTATATATGCATGTATATATGCATGTCAAACCATCCAACCCATGTCAGCATGGAAAGCGGGCATTAAACAATGATGATGATGAACATGCTGAGAACCCCTTCGGTCATGACTGACCATGGGATTGCACCTAGAAAGTTACCCTCCCAGGCACAAGTCCGGACAAGGTTATTGTTTATGGGAGACCAGCAGTCGCCCATGCATGCCGGCCTCCCCTCTCCACGCCACCAGTGTCATCTAAGGAAAAAAGCAAAGGGGCCGATACAGCTTGGCACCTGTGACGTCGCAACTCATTTCTACAGCTGGAGCAGCGTGAAATAAAGTGTCTTGCTCAAGAACACAACATGCAGCCCGGTCTGGGATTCGAACTCACAACCTCACGATCGTAAGCTCAACGCTCTAACCACTGAGCCATGCGCCTTCACAATGAACATACAGATGAACAAAATGCAGTTAAGCATTTTGTCCAATGTGTTAACGACTCTGCCAGCTCACTGCATTAATAATCCTTTCCCTTATAAGCACAATGCCTGAAATTTTTTGAGGAGGGGGTAAGTCAACTGCATCGACTCCAGTGCATAACTGGTACTTATTTCCTTGACCCTGAAAGGATAAAATGCAAAACTGACCTCAGCAGAATTTGAACTCGGGACATATTGATGGATGAAATGCAGCTAAGCATTTTGTCTGGTCTGCTAATGATTCTGCCAGCTTGCTGCGTTTGAAATAATTAAAACACTAGAAGGGAATAGGGTTCAACTGTAATTGAAATCAATGATGGAAAAAAGATAATGTTGTACAGCTTCACTAAATCTCACTTGAAAATTATTAAAATTTATGTTTGTTTTTAAAATTAAAATGCTACAATGTTGAATCATATTTCAAAAGGCAAAGAAATTCTACAGGATTTTAAAAATATGATTCACGTTTTGTTACGTAAGCATTAATTATGTTGATATTATCTCAACTTAAATGTATTCCCAGTCAAACCTGATATAATCTTTAGACACCAAATAGCTAAGCGTAATTAGTTTTGCCCATTAAACTATTGAAAGATTACATAATGGACAATTAATGCAGTTTCAACTTTTGTATGAGCAGGAGAAAATAGATGCAGACAGCTACTGAAGGTTGTTACAATGGAATATTTGCAGTTTTTTGGAGGGAAATTATTTGAATAATGAAAGTTAATTTAACACAATTCATATTTAATAAGAAAAGTATTCAAAATAAAGTAATGTCTTGCAATTCATGTTCTTATATTAGAAATAAATGGAGCATCAAAGCAAATAGTTTCTACATTTTCTATTTTGCTATGTCTGAGAATTATTATTATTATTATTCTTTTTAACTCTGCTTTTGTTGGAACTCTTGCAGTTTTGGAAGCATAGCAGGCATGCTGCCTGCAGTCTATAGTACCCTACTATCTGTTCTTTTCAACTATCTTATACTTTGCTGATTATTCTGGTCAGGCCAAAGAAGGCAGACCTTTTGTAACAGTTCCACTAGGCACTCTACTCCGATTTCCTTGGTCTGGTCTGTTTTGCTCTTAGGGGTTGATGGCTCATGTTGGTCAGCCATATGATGGCATATGATGGCAACTGTGAGATGAGGACCGACTGAGGCAGCACTCAGTGGGGTTTGGCCGGGAAGTCCTGGATAAATATCAAAGCACTGCAATGGGGCATGCTCTCGCTCCTGGCCTGACTTTGCTTTTCCATTGCGGTGTATTCGTGAGTGGAGACGCAGAAAGGGTTCTTATAAGGTGGGCCCTTGGTTGCTTCTGGAGACAGCCCAGGCACAGCAGAGGACCACAACATAAAAGGCCAAACAATAAGGGCCAGACTTTTAAATGTGCCACTGTCTGAGACATTGTGCTTGCTTGTGGATTCTGTTAAAGGTAGTACACATGTCTCTGTGAGATACTCAGCCATTTTCAAGCTAATTCAATGAACAGGAAATACAGTTGATGAAACAACTGGGCGCTCGTCATCGAAAGCAGGAGAGCAGTGTTTACTTGATAATGTTGGTGGTGGTGGTGGTGGTGGTGGTTGTGGTGGTGGTAGTGGACGTTGTAGTGATTGTGGTGGTGGTTGTGGTAGTGGTGACGGTGATGGTGGTAGTTGTGGTTGTTGT
>NC_069010.1:7014264-7015658 GCF_001194135.2 Octopus bimaculoides
TACAACTACAGCTACCCCCCACATCCATCACAACTGCCAGAACCACCACCACCACCACCACCACCACTACAACTACAACCACCACCACATCCATCACAACCACCACCACCACCACCACCACCACCCTCACAACTAACCCCACCACCACCACTGTAAGTCACTACTTGGTGACAAGGAAGGGGCAGTGTCCACTTATTAAAACCCTGACATTTGTCCCTTTGTCTTCTGGACAAATCTTACTCAAAGAAGACATTGGGAGCAGAGCCTGGAGACTGCAGAAGGGCAGGGGTGAAGCAGTGTTTGTATACACTGCGTGTGTGCGTGTGTGTATGTGTGTGTGTATAATGAACTGCTTATGTCATGTTCACAGGCATGGCTGTGGGATGAACATGCTTGCTTTCCAGCCATATGGTCTCCAGTTCAGTCCCACATGCTTGGCACCTTGAGCAAGTGTCTTCTAGTCCTGTACGAGGCCAACCAAAGCTTTGTGAATGAATTTTGTAGTTAGAAACTGAAAGAAGCCCATCATACACACACACACACACACACACATACACTAAGACATGTGTGTGTGTGTGTATACGTGTACGTATGTGAGTGTATATATAATATATGAATGGCAATTTCTGTCTGTCTGTTACTTAGTGCCTAAACCAGCAAACTAATATTCATGAAACTTTGCATACATGTTACACTAACATCCAGTTCGTTAATAGGTTAACTGGATTTCAATAAAAATCTATAATGTGCCCCGCCAAGGGTGTTGGGTGAATTATATGATAAAATGAGAGTCAAATCGTCCAACCCATGCTAGCATGGAAAGCGGACATTAAACGATGATGATGATGATGATGAATAATAACATCGAAAAATACCTTAGGAATGAGAACCCAGGTTCCAAATTTCCCCAAGACACCTGATGAAGGCTGGAGGGTATATCAGCTGAAACGTTGTGTTGATAACAAATAAAACGAGGACAAATATCCATCAAATGTAAATAATGTAAATAATGTACATAATTCATTTCTGGAAACATGGGTGTTTCGTTCATCATCCTTAAACAAACCTTATCCAGGGAACTTTTCAACAGGATGCCCTAACTGACCTGAAGAAAATTTTAACTGGGCCCCACCTGCAAGGTCATGCGCTGTTTATCTTTATAAAAGATCACCATGTCGTGCACATGTGGCTGTGATGCATGTGTCTGGTGTACCCTTATCGGATGGGTAGTCATGATGGGTATACTGGGCTTCATATATTTGTACCCCAGTGTCACTTTTGATGGCATGCGTTGCTATCTCACTCGATGATAATAACAATAATAATAATAACAATAATAATAATAATAATAATAATAATAATAATAATAATAATAATAATAATAATAATAATAA
>NC_069010.1:7017506-7019265 GCF_001194135.2 Octopus bimaculoides
CCCTACAAAGAGGGATCCTGCTCTCTCTCCCTTTCCCCCTCTCTCTTTCTCTCTCTCTCTCTCTCACACACATACACACGTATGTACACACACACATATACACATATACACTCATCTACCTACAAAGACACACACACACACACACACACACACATGGAAAGAGGCTCCACCATATTGTGTATACACAAAATAACTACCAACCCCCCACAGACAGTGTACAATAGGGGTCAGACACACACACACACACACACACACAAGCAGCCCCCCCCATTCAAACCCTTAAACTGTATCCTTTCTCTTGACCCTGTTACAAAAGAACCCCTATGAGGTAATTCAATCTGCTAAATATACCAACCAAAATTTCCTCAAACTACACACTTCTCATCTCCTAAAACAGGACACTTTAGATAATGTAGTCCTAGATGCACAATGTCTGAATTAAAGGCAGGATGGTCACAACTGGAACATCTATGATCATAGGTCTTCTGGATCAGGACTGACCTGGGGCGAAAACAACAACATCAACAAAGACGAGCACTTTAGATAATGTAGTCCTAGATATACTTATGTTTGAACAGAAAACAAGATGATCATCATTGGAGGACTTTTGCTGGATCAGACTGGCCTGGGGCTAAACAAGGAAAAAACAACAACGATAAGGAAGGACACATTAGATAATGTTGTCCTAGGTACATGATGTTTGAATAAAAGACAAGGTGGTCACAACTGGAACCTCTTTGATGATGGGCCTCCTGGGGTTAAACAGCAACAAGGAAGAGTACAAATGTAGTCTTAGATACACTATGTCTAAATAAAAGGCAGGATGGTCACAGCTGGAGCATCTTTGATCATAGGTCTACTGGATCAGGACTGACCTGGGGTTGAACAACAACAACAACAACAACCACCTCCTGCCCACCCAACTCTAAGAAAGATATCTACCCCCTTCCACAACCACCACCGAAATACATATCCACCCCTTTTCTCTCATCTTACACCTACCCACTTTCAATCCACCCTGAATACCCCATACATTGGTTGTTGGCCCTATTGTTGTACCCTGCTGTATATCCTTCACACCCTAACATCTCAAGTTACCCCCCTGCCCTGCCTATTCCCTATGCCCACCCCTGTCACACTCAGCCTTCTTCTCTTGTTCTCCCCCGCCCTCGCACTATGCAATAAGTATCAAACTTATCTCCAGTGCTGGTGCTGGTGCTGGTGGTAGAGATGGTGATGGTGGGGGATTCACACTTCCTCTCTCTCTCTCTCTCTCTCACACACACACACACACACACATCGCTCTCCCCACCCCACCAGACACTGTTCTAATTTCATCTCCCATCACCTGCCAATTGTTTGGTGAGTGTGTGTATACACATACATACATACCTAGATCTCCATATGTGTCTATCTGTCTGTCTATGAGTGTGTGTATTGTTGTCATCATCATCATCGTTTAACGTCCACTTTCCATGCTAGCATGGGTTAGACAATTGTATATATATATATATATATATATTTATGTGTATTTCTTCTATCTTAATGAATAAAAATTCTTCTGATAGAATAAATGGGTTAATAGAAACCAATGTAGCAAAGAACACAAAATAACTGTGGTTTAGTTCCTGTTTTTAAGGGTATTTGAGTATATTTAAGAATTTAAGGATTGGAGGAATAAAGTATGCAATTATAACATGCGTTTTCTCCAATCCTTAAATTCTTATATATATATATATATATATATATATATATATAT
>NC_069010.1:7019330-7021431 GCF_001194135.2 Octopus bimaculoides
GTTTTTTATGTTTTATTTATATTCCTGCAGAACCAATGTGGGGTATAGAATATGGAATATACAATATATAATATGATATACAATATATAATATAAAATAAAAAATAATAAAAATGGATGGTACTATGAAATAAAGTATTGAATGTCTTATTGAATATATGGAATATGTCTTATTGAATAGATGAAATATTGAGTGTTCAATATAAAGGATTAAATATATAAATATATAAAGGCGAATATTTTCTATACCTTATGGTATTTCATATTTTCTATACTTCGTGGTATTTCATCATGGCCGGTGTGAATGGTTTTGTTATACATTGTCGATTTTTACAATCTTGTAAATCATAATAATAATGGAATTTTTCTATAAGCTTAAAGTTTATGATGATCACCGTGCAACGACTAAGGGAAATAGTCTAATAAAGGGGCATATAAGCCCTCGACAGGAAAAAGAGGGCTTTCCCATGCGCGTGGGACTCAAACCCACATCCCTTTGTTAACGCGACTAAGTGTGTTACCATTACAGTTTTAGACATTAGAGAGACACTTCATCAGACTTGCATCGAAGGCATGCTGTTAACCCTTTCGTTACCAACCCAGCCGAAACCAGCTCTGGTTCTGTAGTACAAATGTCTTGTTTTCAAAAGTTCTGAATTAAAATCTTCCACCCAACTTTAAGTCACAATTTATGTTCCTAACACGAGCTTAATGATAACTAAGTTACTTTACTAAATTCTTTGTTATATTTAAAATTAATTGAAAGAAACACAGAGCATCTCAACAGAAATATGCTAAGAAAAGGGTTAAAGTCACCATGATATTTTTAACCCTTTTGATACCAACCTGGTTGAAACCACCTCTGGTTCTGTAGTACAAATGTCTTGTTTTCAAAAGTTCTGAATTAAAATCTTCCACCAAACTTTAGTCACAATTTATGTTCCTAACACTAGCTTAATGATAATTAAGTTATTTCACTAAATTCTTTGTTATATTTAAAATTAATTGAAAGAAACACAGAGCATCTCAAAATAAATACAGTAATGAAAGGGTTAAGGTGTAAGTGACGAAGGACAAGAAGTTCTGTTTATTCGTTGATAACAAATGACATTGACTATGACTATGTGGTAGGAAGCATGCCTATCAACCACATAGTTCTGGGTTCAGTCCCACTGCGTGGCACGTTGGACCAAACAAACCTAAAATAAGTACCAGACTTCAAAAAGGACTAAGTGCCCTGATCTGGGTCTTTTGATTAAAACACTTTGAAGGAGTGCTCCAGCATGGCGACATTTAAATGACTAAAATTTAATTGCAATCACAAACAAATATAATTCCGGATTCCATACACTAATTAGAAATGTAAATATGTGATGTAAATCTAACGAATCCTTCCTTGTTCTATTTATAGCTCCAAGGTCGTGGTGATTGAAGACATGCCAGCTGTGACCATCCTGTCTTTTATTCAGGCATAGTGTAATCTAGGACTACATTATCCAATGTGCCCTTCCTTGTTGTTTAGCCCCAGGTCAGTTCTGATGCAACATACAACCAAAAGTGTTTCAGCTGTGACCATCCTGTCTTCTACTCAGGCATGGTGTAGGCGTACCTAGGCATCATGTACCTAGGACTACATTTTCTAATGTGTCCTTTCTTGCTATTGTTTAATCCCAGGTCAGTCAGTCATGATTGAGCAGACCTATGATCACAGCTGTTCCAGCTGTGACCATCCTGTCTTACTCAGACATAGTGTATCTAGGACTACATCATCAACTGTGTCCGGTCAACCTCGGCAGAATTTGAACTCAGAACATAAAGGCAGACAAAATGCTGCAAAGTGTTTCGCCTGGCATCATAATAATGATAATAATAGCGTTAATCATATTAATGACAACAATAATTATAACAACAACAACAACAATGATAGTAAGAATGAGAACTATGACCACCGCCGCCACCGCCACTATGTTTTAGTATCGGTACAACAACTGCAACAACAACAACAACAGCTACAACGTTAACTACAATATGATGACTACAACGAACCATTCAACTACCACCACCTTTACTGCTATTAGTAATAACAATAATGATGATGATGA
>NC_069010.1:7021441-7021682 GCF_001194135.2 Octopus bimaculoides
ATTCAACTACCACCACCTTTACTGCTATTAGTAATAACAATAATGATGATGATGATGATGGTGGTGGTGGTGGTGGTGGTGATGATGATGGTGGTGATGATGGTGGTGATGACGATGACGATGTTGGTGATGATGATGATGATGACGACAACAGCAATTTCAACGACCAGAACACCTTTGCAATGAATCATTGAGTCAGGAAGAAATGATGATGAGGAAGAGAGAGATGGGGAAAAAAAAA
>NC_069010.1:7021881-7025037 GCF_001194135.2 Octopus bimaculoides
ATGTATGTATATTTACATAAGTATATATATATACATATATATATATATATATATATATATATATACACATACATATATATACACACATATATATACATACATATATATATATAATACAAAGAATATATATACATGTATACACACATATATGTACATACTTACATCTACATGTGTATATACATGCATATCAGGGTAATATATATATACACATGTACATATGTATATAAATGTGTATATATCTGTGTATTTGTGTGTATGTATGTGTGTGTATGTATGTATGTGTGTGTGTGTGTATGGCCGGGTGGGGAAGAAAGAGAATGCAACGGGCGTCGTCTTATGTGTGCATGTCTGTCTGTCTGTATGCATGCGTGTGTGTGTGTGCGTATGCTGATGCGTGTGGGGGCGGTGATGCATGTTTGGGGGGCACAAGTAAAAACGTTCGCGACAATTAGTCATCGTAATGCCTTTCACACCACTGCAGCAGTGATGCATGCATGCACATACGTGTGGTACATGTACGCACGTAAGTCAATGCACCTTTATGCATGCAGTAATGTGCATCTGTGTGAAAATCACAGAAGAGCAGTTAAATGTGCAAGTGTGCTTGTGCATGCACGCATGTGTGTGTGTATGTGTGTGCGTGCGTGTGTATGTATGTGTTTATTTATACATATATATGTGTATGTACATACACACACACAAATCTGTGTAGAAGTGTCTGTTTCTCACTCTCCCTTTACATATACATATATATATATATATATATATATATATATATATATATATATTCTTTTGCTTGTTTCAGTCATTTGACTGCGGCCATGCTGGAGCACCACTTTTTAACTGAAGAAATCGACCCCAGGACTTATTCTTTGTAAGCCCAGTACTTATCCTATTAGTCTCTTCTGCCAAACCACTGAGTTACAGGGATGTAAACACACCAACATCAGTTGTCAAGTCAAGCGATAGTCTCGTCCATTTGTCTACTCACCAATATATATATATATACATATATATATTCCTTTACTTGTTTCAGTCATTTGAATGTGGCTATGCTGGAGCCAATAAGTTAAGTACCAGTTGCATACTGGGGCTGATCTAATCAACTGCCCCCACCAACCCAAATATGTCTTTACGTTCTGAGTTCAAATTCCGCCGAAATCAACTTTGCCTTTCATCCTTTCAGCGTCAATATATTAAGTACCAGTTGCATACTGGGGTCGGTCTAATCGACTGCCCCCACCACTCCAAATTTCGGGCCTTGTGCCTAGAGTGGAAAAGAATATTTTAATCAGGAATGTCATACTAGAGATGTCACCTTCTCGATGCGGAGAAGTGGAGGTTCAGCCTGGAGAAACTCCTTGATTATCAGGTAACAGCATTTTGTCCAAGGTAGAAACAAACTTTTGAACCTTCACTGCTATACAGGCACTTTATGATTATTAAGTTAAATACATTAAGGAAAATTTCTTTTTGAGTAATCTTCAATAAAACAGGAAAAAGAAAGGAGGCAAATCCAGTACAAACACCTGTTTCCATTACTTGGTAAGGTAGTTTTACAGATATTCTATAGAAATTGTAGCCAGTATGTTCAGGGATAATTAACCCTTTTGAGACCATATTTCTGTTGAGATGCTCTGTGTTTCTTTCAATTAATTTTAAATACAACAAAGAATTTAGTAAAATAACTTAGTTATCATTAAGCTGGTGTTAGGAACATAAATTGTGACTAAGGTTTGGTGGAAGATTTGAATTCGAAACTTTTGAATACAAAACATTTGTACGACAGAGGCAAAAGCAGTTTCAACCAGGTTTGTATCAAAAGAATTATAAATATCATGGTGACTTTAACGCTTTTGTTAGCATATTTCTGTTGAGATGCTCTGTGTTTCTTTCGATTAATTTCAAATATAACAAAGAATTTAGTAAAATAACGTAGTTATCATTAAGCTAGTGTTAGGAACATAAATTGTGACGAACGTTTGGTGGAAGATTTTAATTCAAAACTTTTTGAAAACAAGGTATTAGTACTACAGAACCAGAGGTGGTTTCAACCAGGTTGGTATCAAAAGGGTTAAAAATATCATGGTGACCTTAACCCTTTTGTTACCGTATTTCTGTTGAGATGCTCTGTGTTTCTTTCAATTAATTTTAAATATAACAAAGAATTTAGTAAAATAACTTAGTTATCATTAAGCTGGTGTTAGTAACATAAATTGTGAGGAAGGTTTGGTGGAAGATTTTAATTCAAAACTTTTGAAAACAAGGTGTTAGTACTACAGAGCTAAAAGCAGTTTCAACCAGGTTGGTATCAAAAGGATTAAAAATATCATGGTGACTTTAACCCTTTTGTTACCATATTTCTGTTGAGATGCTTTGTGCAATTAATTTTAAATATAACAAAGAATTTAGTAAAATAACTTAGTTATTAGCCAGTGTTAGGAACATAAATTGTGACTAAGGTTGGGTGGAATATTTTAATTCAGAATTTTTGAAAACAAGACATTTGTACTACAGAACCAGAAGCAGTTTCAACCAGGTTGGTATCAAAAGGGTTAAAACGGTTGGATGGTGCTGATAAAAGGTGCAACCCCACCCCCAAAATATGACATGTACACCCATTATCCTTCTCTTATTTCTGATCTCATTGATTGTTTATATCTGATGTCTCTTATAGGAAACATTTCAACAAGATTCAGTGCTGGCTATAATTTCTGTGCAATATCTGTAGAGATAGCCTTAACAAGTAATGTAAAAGAACACTGCTAACACAGTAGAATGTGGTATTGACTTATAAAAACGTTTCATAGACTTTATAGTATATTATGGTCGCATCATGGAATACAGCATACTTACAAGTCATTAGTAAATAGCAGTTTGGTGTCTGATGTGAAGAAGACCAAAACAAAAACAAAAAAAAAGCTGGAAAATGAAAAGGGTTTGAAAGAAGAACCACACTGCATCATTCATCGCAGATGAGGAGGAGGAGGATAATGAAGACGAGGAGGAAGATGAGGAGGAGGATATGAGAGTGTGTGTGAGTGCTTGTACTTACAATAAGAGAGGAAGGATAAGTGGTGATGGTGGTGGTGATGGTAGTGGTATTGTGGTGCTAATTGTGGTGGTGGTGGTGGTGGTGGAGGCATTGATGATTCA
>NC_069010.1:7029817-7032078 GCF_001194135.2 Octopus bimaculoides
ACCACCACCACTGTCGTTATCACCATCGTCATCGTCGTCATCGTCATCATTGTCGTTGTCATCCTTTTTACCACCACCACCACCACCACTGTCGTTATCACCATTGTCATCATTGTCATCACCAGCATTGTCGCCGCCACCACCACCACCGCCGCCTACATAACTTTTACAACTCACCTCATTCCATGTGACAAATACAGGAAGAATTTCCGCAAAAATCATTCCAGACCGAATCCTCCCCACCCCTTACCTACAACCACATCTTCCTTTGTCTGTAACTACCTTTGTCTGTCATACAACACTATCTCTCTCTCTCTCCTACTCTCTCCAACTATTGATCTACCTATCTATCTGTTGGTGTACCTGCCTCGCTATCTATCTGTTTATCTAGCTGTCTATTATTTCTTTTTATTTACATTATCTATCTATCTGCCTGTCTATCTGTTACCTATCTATTTATGTATATCTATCTACCTATCTATATTTCTATCTGTCTATCTATTTATCTGTCTTCTGTCTGTCTGTCTATCTATCTATTTACCTATCTATCTATCTATCTATCTATCTATCCACCTATCTATCTATCTGGCCATCTATCTATCTATCATTCTATTTATCTGTCCATCCATCTGTCTGTCTATCTATCTACCTATTTTATATATCTATCTGTCTATCTCTCTCTCTCTCTCTCTCTCTCTCTCTCTCTCTATCTATCTATCTATCTATCTATTTATCTATCTATCTATCTATCTATCTATCTATCTATCTATCTATCTATCTATCTATCTATCTATATATATCTATCTATGTCTATCTATCTATGTCTATCTATCTCTCTATCTCTCTATCTATCTCTGTCTGTCTATCTATCTATCTGTCCATTTCTCTCTCTCTCTCTCTCTCTCTCTCTCTCTCTCTATCTATCTGTATCTATCTATTTATCTCTCTCTCTCTATCTATCTATCTGTGCCAACCAACCCATCTGAACCTCCTCCATGTGTTACAGTTTGTCTCTTCTCACAAAGATTCCTCTCCTTCCACGCCCTCTTCCACTTCTCCTGCTCACTCCCCACCTCCAAACCTTTCTTCTTGTTCTTGCTGTTGTTTTTCTCCTGTCATCTGTTTCCGTAAATACAGTAATAAAAGCCCTATCACACACACACACACACACACACACACCTGCATACATATATACATATACACACCCAAACATATACATGCATACATACATTACATAGGCACGCATACGTACGCACACACTGATAGTAACACACACACACACACACATGCATACACACACATAGACACATGCATACATATATATACACACACATATTTATGCACACAGACGAAGTGTAAAACACACACACACACACCGAAACATACACACACACTGAGACTCATACACACACAGACCAAAACACATACACGCACACTCACACCAAAACACACACACACACACACACACACACACACCGAAACACATACACACACACATAGACATATGCATACATATTTATGCACATAGATGAAGTGTAAAACACACACACACACAAATGCATATGCACACACATTCGCACACATAGACATACATATGCACATGTACACATGTCATTTAGGAATGACATTGTAAGGTAGGTGTAAGAGGCCAGATCTGGTTGTCCTGAGACGGCAGGCTGAAATACCAAAGCATTTAGCCTTTAGCATTCAGATTAATCTGTCAAATGTAATCCTTATTTATCCACATTGTTTTGAATTAATCATGGATTATCTCATAGCTTTGAGATTTCAATGTTGGAATTGTTTATTTCTAGGACGACGTTGTAGGGCAGGTGTGAAAGGCTTGATGAGGCTGGTTTGAACAATAAAACAGGTAGAATATTTGAGCCAGAGATGGCTGGTTTAAATGCTAAAGGGTCATCCCTTTAGCATTCAGGTTAATATATCAAATGTAATTCTTATTTATTCACAGTGTTTTGAAACCTGTAGTTTTGAGATTTCAGTGATGTGACCATTTATCTTTAGAATGACACTGTAGGGTAGGTGTGAGAGGCTGGATCTGGCTAGCATAAAACAGGTCGGATATTTAGGCTGGATCTAGCCAGTTTAAATGCCAAAATGTTAAACATGCTCAACCCATGTTTTGTTTACAGACATCTATTATAATAAAATCCAAATTCTGTCTGTCTTCTGTCTGGGACCCCTGTATCTCAGTCTACATGTTGATGATGATGATTATATATATATATATATATATATAT
>NC_069010.1:7032657-7033755 GCF_001194135.2 Octopus bimaculoides
ATATATATATATATATATATATATATATATATATATATATATAAATATATATATATACACACACACATACATACATACATGTACACACACAAATGCTATCCCACACACGCACATAATCACATACACTTACATATATCCACATGCATAGACGCATTAGCTCAGACATTGACACACACACACACACCTATGTACCCTCACGCACGCATACACATGCACACATAGATTGCAATTCTGCAGGCCTGAATCACTGTAAGAGATGCATTCTTGAAGTGCTTGTCACATGCATCAGTGGTGATGCATTTGCAATGCACACACATAGGTATGTGACTTCAGGAACAATGCATCTGCACTGTCTGTGCATTGTCATCAGCCAGTGTCTATTTCTGGCACAAACACACACACACACACACACATGTGCAGGGATAGGAGGATGTATACACACACACACACACAAGGACTTGCTTTCACACACACACACGCACACACATATGCATGCAGGGGCACGAGGATGCATACACACGCACACACAAAGACTTGCAGGCACAGTTACACACATATATTCAAGACCATACACACAGGGGCACACACATATGTACAGACACACAATATGTGTGTGTGTGTGTGTGTGTGTGTATTTGTATGTCTGGGTGAGTATGTGTGTGAGTGTGTGTGTATGTGTATGTTTGTGTGTGTGTGTTTGTCTGCATGTTTGAGTGTACGTGTGTGTGTGTGTGTGTGTGTGTGTGTGTGTGTGTGTGCATGCATGTGTGTATGTGTGTGCTTGTATGTGCATTCATGCGGTTGTGTGTGCATGCATGTTTGTGTGTGTGTGCATGTTTGAGTAACTATGTGTGTGTGAGTGTGTTTTTGTGTATGTGTGTGTATGCATGTCTGAGTGAGCTTGTGTATGTGTGAGTGTGTGCACATGTTTCTGCGACTGCTGCAACAAATCATGTGCATTGTCATCAGTTAAAGTGCATTGATGATGCACAGACAAACATGCTCATAATATATAGGTGACAACTGCAGGAATGCATAGGCTATGCGTGTGTGTGAGTATGCATGAATGCCTGTATGTATAGTGCACACATACATATA
>NC_069010.1:7033765-7034931 GCF_001194135.2 Octopus bimaculoides
AAATAACTCGGATAAAATAAATTGGTTAATAGATACCAGGGTAGCAAAGAACACAAAATAATTGTAGTGTAACTCCTGTTTATGAGGTAGAAACTCCTTGATATTTTGGGTATTTGAGTATATATAAATTTAAAGAATGGAGTAAACGTATATTATAACTGCATACTTTTATTCCGACATATGTTTCGACGAATTACAATCTATGCGATCCATAGGAATCGGCGCTGTTAAAAATGTAAACTTCTCCTCAGGGAAATGTATGGGAACCAGCTTAAACCTAAGACATTATAACCGAATATGAGAACTATAGCTGGAGAAGGTTATAACGTAATATATTTGAAAAAACCGTTTAAATTTATATATATATATACATATATATAATTTTATGTATATATTAATATTATCTTAGTTTAAAAACACCTTGACAATGTAAATATGTTAATAGTTACCATGGGTAGCAAAAATCACACAAATATAAGTGGAAGAAGGGAGAGAACCAAGAGAGTTCATCATATATAAAAAAAACTTCTCCTTAAGGAAAAAACTAATGACTTACTAATATAAAGTGAAGAAAGTAAATATAAAAATAAATACAGCATCATAGTCTTGTAATATATTATATTAATATACGGATATTAACGCAAGTAAATGGTAAAGCAAGGTACAGGATATATATACACACAAATACATATATATATATATATACGAGAGTATTGTAGTTCGCTTGAAGCATTGTGTATTGTTTGTAAAGAATAAAAAGTTTAGAAAGGTATTACAATGCACTATAGAACGGAAAATGGACTATATACCTGTTGTAACTTGGTTTTCTATAGTCCGATGATAAACTGTTTATAGCAGAGACTCCAGTAAATAAGATCTGAAGAAGGAATTCTAATTCCGAAATATCATCGGACTACAGTTTACCAAGTTACAACAGGTATATAGTCCATTTTCCGTTCTATATTGCATTGTTATACCTTTCTAAACTTTTTGATGCGTCCTGCCCAACTCTTCGAAATGCCGGTGTTAAAACGGGGGTAGCTGATGAAGGAAAACGTTCTCTATGTGGCCTGTGTGTTTTCTGTACTCTGGTTATTATTATTTTCTTGTCTACGTTTTGTTTGCAATATCCTGTACCCAGATATGCACCTATATATACAGGTAGA
>NC_069010.1:7035366-7037719 GCF_001194135.2 Octopus bimaculoides
TACCACAACGCTGAAAAAATAGCAGTCAAATCCTGACTCTAAAACCACAATAAATGTCCGCATGGCACGATTAGCGAAGACGAAGACCAAATAAACCAGTAAAAATAAAAATAATTCCAAATCCTGGATTTCTGGCTTTGCATAAATAATAATAATAATAGTAATATGTATGTATTATGTATGTATGTATGTATGTATGTATGTATGTATGTATGTATGTATGTATGTATAAATATGTATATATAAATATAAAAGAGTTGAGGATCGAAAACCTTGAAAGGGATGTCAAACATCCAATTCCGCTAGTACAGTCCAAGCAAAGAATAATCACATTGTCATGGGTTCAGTCCCACTGCGTGGCACCTTGGGCAAGTGTCTTCTACTATAGCCGTGGGCTGATCAAAGCCTTGTGAGTGGATTTGGTAGATGGAAACTGGAAGAAGCCCATCGTATATGTATATATATATGTGTGTGTGTGTTTATGTTTGTGCGTCCGTGTTTGTGCCCCCCAACATCACTTGACAACCAATGCTGGTGTGTTTACGTCCCCATAACTTAGTGGCTCGGCAAAAAGAGACTGATAGAATAATTACTAGACTTTCACAAAATAAGCTCTGAGATCGCCAAGATGTGGCAGCTATGAGAGTCAAACATAAAGGTTGTCCCTATTGTCATCGAAGCATTGGGTTCAATACCTCCCAAGCTGAAAAAATACTCTTTTACTTATTTCAGTCATGTGACTGTAGCCATGCTGGAGCACCACCTTTAGTCAAGCAAATCAACCCCAGGACTTATTCTTTGTAAGCCTAGTATTTATTCTATTGGACCCTTTGGCCGAACCGCTAAGTTACGGGGACATAAACACACCAGCATCGGTTGTCAAGCGATGTTGGGGGGACAAACACAGACACCCAAACATATATATATATACCTATATACAATGGGCTTCTTTCAGTTTCCTTCTGCCAAATCTACTCACAAGGCTTTGGTTGGCCCGAGGCTATAGTAGAAGACACTTGCCCAAGGTGCCACGCAGCGGGACTGAACCCGGAACCATGTGGTTGGTAAGCAAGCTACTTACCACACAGCCACTCCTATGCCTGGAAACTTTAGAAATATCCTACAATCTTTGGTGTATTACTTGGAACTGCAAGCATATTGCATACTGTCTGTCTGAGGTCCTTGTTGTGACTTGAAAGTCAGTACAAACCCCCTGTAGACACAATATTTTTAATCAACAACATCACGATGCTGGATACTGTGCGATGTCTTCATTAATAATAATAATAATAATAATAATAATAATAATAATAATAATAATGGTTTCAAATTTTGGCTCAAGGCCAGGAAATTCAGGCATGGGGCTAAGTTGATTATATCAACCCCAGTGCTCTCTATTGGTACTTAATTTATCGACCCTGAAAGAATGAAAGGCAAAGTTAACCTTGGCGGAATTTGAGCTCAGAACCCGAGGACAGATGAAATGTTGCAACACGGCTAAGCATTTTGCTTAGATGCTACTGATTCTGCTAATGATGGTCAACAGAATTAAATACCAGTCATATACTGGGGTTGATGGTGTTCAGTAACACCCCCCTCCTCTCGAAATTGATAACCTCATGTCTAAACTAGAAGCAACTGTTGCTGCTGCTGCTGCTGTTGTTGTTGTTGTTGTTGCTGTTGTGTAATTCTGTCTGCACTTTTTCCTATTTGGTCTTCTGTGTTCTTTTCATGAAATATCTAACAGACACACAGACAGACTAACTTTGTTGTCATTGACCTCACTATCCACAACAACAACAACAACAACAAGCTACTCTGACTGCTGATTCAATGCATTCCACATTCTTTCTTTCTTTCTTTCCTTTTTGTTCCATTTAATTAACGGTCAGATTAGAGACTTTAATTAAATCAGTGTTAATTGCAAATGTGTCTAATCGCGCACATACACACACTCACACACACTCACATATACATACACATGCCCACACACACACACACATATATATATACATAAATGCACATACCCAGATATACACAAATACTCGCATACACAGACAGATATATGCCTACGCAAACACACACACATCATCATCATCATCATCATCGTTTAACGTCCGCTTTCCATGCTATCATGGGTTGGACGATTTGACTGAGGGCTGGTGAAACCGGATGGCAACACCAGGCTCCAATCTGATCTGCCAGAGTTTCTACAGCTGGGTGCCCTTCCTAACGCCAACCACTCAGAGAGTGTAGTGGGTGCTTTTTACGTGCCACCAGCATGAAGGCCAGTCAGGCGGTACTGGCAATGGCCACGCTCAAAATGGTGTATTTTATGTGCCACCCGCACATG
>NC_069010.1:7038540-7039156 GCF_001194135.2 Octopus bimaculoides
CAACAGGTCTTCACAAGTGGAGTTTTGTGTCCAATTTATCTCGATTTCGATTTCACTTGCCTCGACAGGTCTTCGCAAGTGGAGTTTAGTGTCCAATGAAGGAAGGTACGCATAAATGGACTGGTTGAGGCCTTAGATTTAGGTCTCACTTGGCTTGCCGAGCCTTCTCACGCACAGCATATTTCCAAAGGTCTCGGTCAGAAGTCATTGCCTCGGTGAGGCCCAATGTTCGAAGGTCGTGCCTCACCACCTCATCCCAGGTCTTCCTGGGCCTACTTCTTCCCTCCTATTCTAGTAGGGGATGAGGCATGATTGCACGAAACACTAACCTTAGCCCTCATCCCTGTCTTTCACTGCTAAACCCAAGATTAAACCATGATCAACACTCGCAATAAGCCTTCATCTTCAATACTGATCCTGTTTAATCTCTACCCTCCCCATCACCGCAAAGCCTAACCCCTAGTTCAAACTTTGATCTCTTACCTAACTATTCTCTCTAAAAACCGTTCACAAATCCCCAAGCTAACCCTAATATAGTCTAAAGTCTGAACCCCAATCCTAACAACAAACCCTCAACAAAATAAGAAAAACAGCAAATACTCAACAAAATAAGAAA
>NC_069010.1:7039384-7041698 GCF_001194135.2 Octopus bimaculoides
GCGAAAACCTCTATCATCTTGCAATGCTATTGAACTAATTATAAATACCTTCATTCAAAAGGTTGTCTCTGCAGCAACAAGAACAAGCTTAAAAATGGGATATTTATTTAAATCTATTCTCAATAAGGATCTTTTCCGTCTTCAGTATTTTCAATTAATCATCCATTGTCTCATAGCTTTTGAGATTTTGCTGATATGATTGTTTGTTTTTAGAATGACATTGTAGGACAGGTATGATAGGCCAGATGTGGCAAAGTCTGACCATAAAACAGGTTGACTATTTGTACAGGAGATGGCTAGCTTAAATGCTAAAAGGTTAATGCCTTAAACCCTTGTAGTATTCAGATTAATCCGTCAAATGTAACCCTTGCTTATTCACATTGCTTTGAATTAATCATTAATCACACATCATCTCATAGCTTTGAGGTTTTGATGACATGGTCATTTATTCTTAGAAGGACATTGTAGGGTAGGTGCAAGAGGCCTGATGAGGGTGGTTTAAATAACAGGCCACAGGCAGGACAGCAGCTGACACATATATATGTACACTTATACACACACACGTATAAACATACACACACTCGTACACATACACACACAGACATACACACACGTACACATACATACACTCGTACACATATACACAGACACACATACACACACTCGTACACATACATACACACACTCAATAAAGAGTGTCTCTATAAAGTCACAAGAGCAGCTAGAAATAGTAGCCAATTCTCTCTCAAATTGCACAATTTGTTGGCTTAATGGAGCAAATGTCATTTCGGACCGATACAGTATGGAATGTAGTGAGAGACAGGATGGTCATGTATGGAAAGTCATATACCTGAGAGTTGGACACATAACATACAGGGCACACTACTACCACCACCACTACCACCGTCACTACCACTACTACAGCTACTGCTTCCACCACCACTCTACTACTACTACTACTACTAGTTCTAACATCACCACCACTACTACTACTATTACAACAATAATTTCAACTAACACCACCACCACCATCACAACTACTACTACTACTACTACAATAACTTCAACTAACACCACCACCACCGCCACCACCAACACCACCAGAACTACTATTACCACTACTACAACAATAACTTCAACTACCACCACCACTACCACTACCACCATACACATAGCTATCATCATCACCATCATCATTGCCTTCAACACCTCTATTACTACTAATAACACCATCATCATCATCATCATCATCATCGTCATCATTGTCACCGCTATCATCATCATCATCATCATTGTCACCGCTATCATCATCATCATCATCATCATTGTCACTATCATCATCATCATCATCATCGTCATCATCACCACCACTGTCATCGTCATCGTTGTTATCGTATGTCATCATCACCACCATCATTGCCTTCATGCACAGCATCCATCCCAAACTATGTACCCCATTGTCATCACCATCCGCCAACCTTACCTTACCCGTATCCACATCCTCTACTACCCACAACGAAGGACCAGGACCGGAATCGCCACCGCCGCTCCCACCACTACCAGCACCACCACCACCATGGTCCCTATTATTTATCCACCCTTATGTACCCCACAATTTCCTGGGTGGTGATGTTGGTGGTGGATGAGTCATGTCTTGTGTAAGGTCTGACTAAATTGTTGACATCATTTCACTTCACTTCCACCAACAAAAGCCACACCTCAAACACACTGGGTACATTCATTATATATATATATATATATATATATATATACACACACACACATATATGTGTTTTTGTGTGTGTGTGTGTGTGTGAGTCTGTACAATATATATATATGTATGTATGTATGTATGTATGTACATAGATAGAATGACAGATAGATGGATAGATAAATATATATTTATAAATATACATATGTATCCCTCAATATGTCTATATATATATATCTATATGTATGTATGTATGTGTATTGAGATATATGTGCATAAATGTTTATACCATATATGTATGTAACTATACATACATACATACATTACATAAATATTTATATATATATATATATATATATATATATATATCAAAAGTAATCTGCATATCTTTGGCGCCAAAATGATGCTTAGGCACTTAAGTCTCATCTAATTCTGGTTCTTTGTTCTTCCCAAGAATTATTCATCTCCATCCTCCCCATTCATCATTCATTCAAAGAAAACGGTTACACCACTACAACTACCATCATGTGACTGATACAACTTATATATATACATGTACATATATATATATATATATATATATATATATATATATATACACAC
>NC_069010.1:7041724-7042050 GCF_001194135.2 Octopus bimaculoides
ATATATATATATATATATATATATATATATATATATATATATATATATACATACGTGCATATATAAATATATGTATATATACAAATATATGTATGTATATAAATATATATGAGGATATTAGTGTTTATAATAATATATATACATATATATATATATACTAAAATATACATGTGTGTATATAAATATATATGAGGATACTATTGTTTATAATAACATATACATATATATATATACAAACATATGTATGTGTGTATATAAATATATATGAGGATATTATTGTTTATAATAATATATAAATATATATATATATATTCATGCACATATAT
>NC_069010.1:7042657-7043280 GCF_001194135.2 Octopus bimaculoides
TACTACTACTACTACTACTACTACTACTACTACTACTACTACCACTACCACTACTACTACTACTACTACTACTACTACTACTACTACTACTACCACTACCACTACTACTACTACTACTACTACTACCACTACCACTACTACTACTACTACTACTGCTATATGCCAATGAGGGATACCTTTTCATGGTAGCTAGACTTTGTAGAGATAGCAGCCAAATCTCCCTCAAATCACACCTTACCGTCTTATGGATGTATATATGTATGTATGAGTCAATGAGGGAGACCTCTACAAGGTAGCTAGAACTGGTTGAAATAGCAGCCAAATCTCCTTCAAATCATACCTTACTGTCTTATGTATGTACGAGCCAATGAGGGAGACCTCTACAGGATAGCTAGATCTGGTAAAAATAGCAGCTAAATCTCCCTCAAATCACATCAAACTGTCTTCTGTATGTATATATGTATGCATGAGCCAATGAGGGAGACCCCTGCATGGTAGCTAGGCCTGGTAGAAATAGCAACCAAATCTCACTCAAAATTAAAAGTGCATGGTCACCTTAGACGAATGACAGTGTCCTAAATAACCCTGAACATAGATAAAGCCTGCGAAATCTGGACTGGCTT
>NC_069010.1:7043642-7044848 GCF_001194135.2 Octopus bimaculoides
ATGAGCGGCAAAAATCTACCTCAGTGGGATTTGAACTCAGGACGTAAAGCGCCAGAAGAAACGATGCTAGGCATTTCGTCCAACATGCTAAAGATCTTCTGCCGGGTCACTACTAATCATTATTATCATCATCATCATCATCATCATCATCATCATCATCATCATCATCATCATCATCATCATCATCATCGTCGTTGTCATCGTCACCCTCACCCTCACCACCATCACTATCATCATCATCGTTGCCATTGTAGTTGTCATCTTCATGATCATCACTACCACCACCTCCACCACTACCATCATCATCATCACTACCACCACCATTACCATCATCATCATCATCATCATCATCATCATTACCATCACCACCACCACCTCCGCCACCACTACCATCATCACCACCAACATGCAAAGATGAAAGTCCTTTGTAACTTTGACACAAGGCCAGCGGCAGCAGCGGCAGCAGCAGCGGCAGCAGCAACAACAACAACAAGAACAACAGCAACAGCAACAACATAAAGTCCATAAAGTGCACAGCTATATGGCCTTAAGGCCTCTCTAGCACATGGAAGAGAAAAGGACCTCACTACTCAATGTCAACAACAGGGGATTGTCTCCCTTCGCGCATTGGTCACAAGTGACCCTGTAATCTTGTGGGTTTCATATATATCATCATCACAATGATATATATGAAACCCAGTACTACTAAAGCAGCACGGTCCCGAACACGCAGTCGCGCAGTCGAGCGTCCATGCTAGCTAGTATTGAGTGGTCGATCCTAACCCTAACCCTATCCCTAACCTTAACCCTAACCCTAACCCTAACCCTAACCCTAACCCTGTCCCTAACCCTAACCCTATCCCTAACCCGCGTGTGCAAATGAATACGTGTTTAGGGTTAGGGTTAGGGTTAGGATCGACCACTCACAACTAGCTAGCGCGGACGCGCGACTGCGCGTTCGGGACCGTGCTGCTTTAGTAGTACCTGAAACCTATAATAATAACAATCCTAATAATAAAAACCTGCGGATCTTTTTGGTTTGACAAGCAACACTTGTTTTCTTAACGAAACACTTTCAAACTTGGGATACTGGTAGAATGTGTCATGTAAAACATCTTTTTCTCTTAGCCTTCTTAACAAAAAATTTCTACATCGCAAGTTATTTCATGTTAAAGTTGTCGCATTTCTGTAATTTCAAACACAAAA
>NC_069010.1:7046937-7049257 GCF_001194135.2 Octopus bimaculoides
TATATATACACACCATTTTGAGCGTGGCCGTTGCCAGTACCGCCTGACTGGCCTTCGTGCAGGTGACACGTAAAAGCACCCACTACACTCTCTGAGTGGTTGGCGTTAGGAAGGGCATCCAGCTGTAGAAACTCTGCCAAATCAGACTGGAGCCTGGTGTTGCCATCCGGTTTCACCAGTCCTCAGTCAAATCGTCCAACCCATGCTAGCATGGAAAGCGGACGTTAAACGATGATATATATATATATATATATAGTGAATTCAAACAAGAAAAACAACAACAAAAAAAAACCAACAAAAAACAACAATGCGAGGACGTGATATAGATATTGTGTTACTGGACGCTCAGGAAAGGAAAGAGAGAGATACCAATTTTACAGATTAAACACATTCCTGGAAGCTGGTATGTAAATATTAATTACATGTAGGGACACCATGTTCCATTATGCAACCATGATATATTACAAAGTATATTATTAAACACTTTTATAAGTCAATACTCAATTCTACTGTGTTAGCAGTGTTACTGCATCATTTGTTGAGGTTATCTCTGCAGATTTTCTATAGAAATTATCACCAGCGCTGATTTTTGTTACGCTGCTTCGTATCCGAGATGTCAGCTGTAAACAACCGAGGAGATTGAAGATGAAAAATAGGTAAAGGGGATATATGACATATTTCAGGGACCCAGCATCGCTGCAGTCAAATGACTGAAACAAGTAAAAGATGAAAGAACCTCTTCTGCCACCCATATATAATCCATCGCAGCATCATTTCTAAACAACAGGGTGCATAATTTTTCTGCCGGTTTCCATTGCTTCCTTCTCTACTCTTTTACTCTTTTACTCTTTTACTTGTTTCAGTCATTTGACTGCGGCCATGCTGGAGCACTGCCTTTAGTCGAGCAAATCGACCCCAGGACTTATTCTTTGTAAGCCTAGTACTTATTCTATCGGTCTCTTGTGCCGAACCGCTAAGTGACGGGGGACATAAACACACCAGCATCAGTTGTCAAGCAATGCTAGGGGGACAAACACAGACACACAAACATATACACACACATACATATATATATATATATATATATATATATATACGACGGGCTTCTTTCAGTTTCTGTCTACCAAATCCACTCACAAGGCTTTGGTCGGCCCGAGGCTATAGTAGAAGACACTTGCCCAAGGTGCCACGCAGTGGGACTGAACCCGGAACCATGTGGTTGGTAAGCAAGCTACTTACCACACAGCCAAAAAAAAAACAGCAGCATGAGTTGTTGATCGTGTTTTGTTTCAGGGTCTTCATTTTTCAGGCTGATCCCAGACAACACAAACCAACAAAACTGTCTGGTCATGACTTCGCATTGAACCTTATTGAAGGAGGAGGAAGAGGAGGGGAAGGGGGAAGAGGAGAAGGAGATGATGATGATGGTGGTGGTGGTGGTGGTGACAATGCTGATATAATGACGATGGTGATGACAATGATGATGATGATGATGATGTTGGTTGTGGTGGTGGTGGTGGTGGTGGTGATGATGGTGATAATGATGATGGTGATGATAAGGATGATGATGGTGATGACAACGACGATGGTGATAGATGATAATAAATGATGAATGATGATGACGATGAATGGTGAAGATGATGATGATGATGATGACGACTACAATGATGATGGTGATGATGATGATGATGACAACGACAATTACGATGGTGATGATGATGATGATGATGATGACGACGATGATGATGATGGTGATGACAGTGATGGACAATGGCTCCAGCAATACAGAAGATAGATCCAAGCCAAGCTGCAAGACAGAAGAAAGCAAAGGTAGGCAGGAGTGGGAGGGGCAAGCAAACTTAAACAACAACAACAACAACAACAACAACAAACCGGAAATAATGCAGTGTGCCAGGGTAGGTGTTTAGGGGAACATCCTTATTAGGGGATCCTCTGATATAATTGTAGAGAGACCCTGTTTATGGGTTTACTTAGTGTAGGAGGTTGTCTCGAGTCCAACCAACTATTAACTGCACCACCACCACCAGCACCCCTCACTCTCTCTCTGCCTTCCTTTCTGTCTCTGCCTCTCTCCACCCCCCTCTCTCTCTCTCTCTCTCTCTCTCTATCTCTCTATTTATTTATCATTTCTGAAGAAATCATTCTCAATTACTGAGATTGCTTCCTTCTTGAAGACTGTGGAATGTTTATGACAGATGTATATATGTTTTATATGTATGCATGTGTGTATGTATGTATGTATGCACATATATATATATATATATATATATATATATATATATATATATATATATATATA
>NC_069010.1:7051106-7052130 GCF_001194135.2 Octopus bimaculoides
TAGATTGACAGATATGGATAGACAGACAGACAGACAGACAGATAAATAGACAGAGAGGGAGATGTGGGTAGATAGACAGACTGACAGGTAGAAAGATAGAGAGGGAATAGATAGACAGGAAAATAGATTGATTGATAGATAGATAGATAGAGAGAGAGAGAGAGAAAGAGAGAGAGAGAGAGAGAGAGAGAGAGAGAGAGAGAGAGAGATACTTAGATAAATAGATAGATAGATAGAGTACCCTGCTGTGTGATATGGTGGACTCTGTAGAGGTTAGGGATAGATGAGTGCCTGGTGAAAGCTGTACAGGCCATGCACAAAAATGCTGTGAGTAATGTGAGAGTTAACCAGGGGTACAGCAAAGAATTTGGTGAACAGGTCCTTAGTCTCCTACTTTTCCCCATTGTCCTCTAGGTCATAACAGATGAATTCAAGACCAGCAGCCCCTGGGAACTACTATATGCTGATGATCTTGCCCTTGTAGCAGATTCCATATCAGAGCTAAATGAAAAATTCCAGGTGTAGAAGCAAAACCTGGAATCTAAGGGGCTTAAGGTTAACTTAGCAAAGATTAAGATCCTCGTAAGTAAAAAAAAAAAAACCAGACAAAACCCTACTTCTTTCATGTAGGTGGTCCTGTTCAATTTGAAGGAAAGGTCTTATGTCCCTGCCATAAGGCTTCACTTCCACACACGCCAGCTTAATTTAATTCATCCTTAGTCAAAAGACACCAGTTGTTAATGTCCTGTTGTTTGCATTTGTAATTGCGTACCATTTCTCCATTATTTCTCTTCCTTGTTTTCATAAACATTCACTTGCTTTCTTCCAAGTTTACAGCTGTTTCTGTGTATCAGGCTGGGGTAAATATGTATTATTTACTTCGTTGCATCTGATATACATAATCAGAATGAAGAAAACAAAGATAAACAAAAGGGAATAGAGAGAAATACACAATTTCTCCATTATTTCTCTTCCTTGTTTTCATAAACATTCACTTGCTTTCTTCCAAGTTTACAGCTGTTTC
>NC_069010.1:7052655-7053138 GCF_001194135.2 Octopus bimaculoides
AAAAGCACCCACTACACTCTCTGAGTGGTTGGCTTTAGGAAGGGCATCCAGCTGTAGAAACTCTGCCAAATCAGATTGGAGCCTGGTGTAGCCATCTGGTATCACCAGTCCTCAGTCAAATTGTCCAATCCATGCTAGCATGGAAAGCAGACGTTAAACAATGATGATGATGATGATGATGATGATATATGTATATATATGACAGGCTTCTTTCAGTTTCTGTCTACCAAATCCACTCACAAGTCTTTGGTCGGCCTAAGGCTATAGTGGAAGACACTTGCCCAAGGTGCCATGTAGTGGGACTATAATATAGATACACACAGGCACACACACAAACACACATGCACACACACACACACACACACACACATATATATATGCCTATATATATATATATATATATGCCTATATATAGATGCTAAGAGGGTAATATACACTGTGTGGTAAGTAGCTTGCTTACGAACCACATGGTTCCGGGTTCAG
>NC_069010.1:7056847-7057917 GCF_001194135.2 Octopus bimaculoides
ATAAAGTACAGTCTTACTTGCAAAATGGACGTGTGCGTTCAATGATGTGATAATACAAAAAATATATATGCATGTATACACACATATATGTATATACTTTCATCTACATGTGTATATAGATGCATGTCAGGGTACAGGACGTTAGAACAATGAACTACAGACAACGGAACGAACACATAGGAAAACAGATAGCCACTTGGAATTATTCATCAGCTGCCTCTATTCTAACTCGACGTTTCGAATAGCATGCCCTGTAGCATTAATTTTCCTTTAGTTAATATTGGGTATCTGTCATTATAGATACAAGCTAATTAAGTTAATAGACAATTTTAGTTTTAAATACTTGAATTATTATATATTTTCTATAAATCTTCTCTATTGGAGTTACTAAGTCGTATATATACCTTACCATGATTTTAGTGATTAGGTTGTCTTATATCCTTTTCTATGGTGTTTCTACCCTACCTGACCATTATAATACTTTATAATTGCCTCTAGACAAACCTAAATTTTTGTACCCCTATAAATTCATACTCAGCTTATAAAAAAAAAACAATATGGGTATCTTCGTAACTTAAAATTAAACTGCTTAGATTATAATTTAACTAATTTATAGTAAATTTGTTCTCTCACCTCAAATGATACTGTTTATATTAATTTTATATATTCACATTGATGAATCCCTAAACCAGCCAATTATTTGGATGACAAAAAACAGGAGTGGCTGTGTGGTAAGTAGCTTGCTTACCAACCACATGGTTCCGGGTTCATTCCCACTGCGTGGCACCTTGGGCAAGTGTCTTCTACTATAGCCTCGGGCAGACCAAAGCCTTGTGAGTGGATTTGGTAGATGGAAACTGAAAGAAGCCTGTCGTATATATGTGTATATATATATATATGTGTGTGCGTGTGTGTGTTTGTGTGTCTGTGTTTGTTCCCCCCCCCCACCGATGCTGGCGTGTTTACGTCCCCGTAACTTAGCAGTTCGGCAAAAAGAGACCGATAGAATAAGTACTAGGCTTACAAAGAATAAGTCCTGGGGGGCGATTTTCTCGACTAATGGCGGTGCT
>NC_069010.1:7058764-7059747 GCF_001194135.2 Octopus bimaculoides
TCTATCCATCTATCTGTCTGTCTGTCTTCTTCTATCTCTTTTTCTCTCTCCCTTTCTTTCTCTCTACCTATCTATTTATTTATCTCTGTATCTATCTATCTCTCTATCTATCTATCTATCTATCTATCAATGTCTCTATGCATCTATCTATCTGTCTGTCTGTTTTCTGTCTATCTCTTTCTCTCTCAATCTGTCTGTCTGTCTGTCTATATATATATACATATAGAAGGGAGCACTCCGTCAGTTACGATGACAAGGGTTCCAGCTGATACGATCAACGGAACAGCTTGCTCTTGCTCGTGAAATTAACGTGCAAGTGACTGAGCACTCCACAGACACGTGTACCCCTAACGTAGTTCTCAGGGAGATTCAGCGTCGTGACACAGAGCGTGACAAGGCCGGTCCTTTGAAATACAGGTACAAATCATTTTTGCCAGCTGAGTGGACTGGAGCAACATGAAATAAAGTGTCTTGCTCAAGGACACAATGCGTCGCCAGGGATTGAACTCATGACCATATGATCCTGAGCTGAATGCTCTAACCACTAAGCCACACACCTTCATATATGTAACTATATGTGAATCATTGGCAATTTTTTTTTCTCCATCTTCCTTTTCATTGGAATTTCGGATCTATTTTAAAACGGGAGCCACATTTTTCATTAATGTTTTACGTAGTGTTTTTGGTACGGAAAGACTTTCAAACTTCGTATACTTATCTATTTTGTGTTATAGAACAGAAAAATATTTTTGTATTCGAATTTATTTCATGCAAAAAATTGTCTTATTTCGATAATTTTAACCAATCACTGACAAGTATTCAGTTGTTTACATTGACTCCTTTGGCTGATTAAGCGATGTAAAGCGTATTTAATCTCCATACCTTCGTTTTATTTGCTTTTTTCATATTTTTTTTCTTCGTTTTATTTGCTTTTTTCTTTTTAAATTTGCTGTTTTACCCTAACCCTAACCCTAGGGTTAGGG
>NC_069010.1:7060042-7061079 GCF_001194135.2 Octopus bimaculoides
GGTTAGGGCTAATTATTTCAGAATCGTTTGTTTATGTAGTCGGCACTTAATGTATATCGGCTGAATGGACGTCAGTGATTGGTTGAAATTACAGAAATACGACAACTTTAACATGGAATAACTTAGGGATTTCTTTTTTTTTTTAAGAAGACTAAGAGAAAAAGATGTCTTATATGACACATTCTACCAGTGTTCCAAGTTTCAAAGTGTTTCGTTAATGAAAAATGTGGCCCCCATTTTAAAAAAGATCCGGAACTTCCTCTGTGGAATTTCCTCTGTTTCCGAAGAAGAGCTTTCTTTCCTTCCCTGAGTATCTGCTAATACTTTTTACATTTACCATGTCTTTCTATTGTTTTTTGTGCTTGTTCTTCATTTTTTGGGGGATTTACTATCTATCTATCTATCTATCTATCTATCTATGTTTTCCTGTCTTGTTTTCTGTCCGCCACTACATTCCTCCATGGCACAGGTTTAATTTGTGTATACAAATTTAACTTGCGGTCCATGGGAAGAGCCATTTTAACGATGCGTCCTGCCCAACTCTTCGAAACGCCGGTGTTAAAACGGGGGTAGCTGATGAGGGAAAATGTTCTCTATGTGGCTTGTGTGTTTTCTGTACTCTGGTTATTACTATTTTCTTGTCTATGTTTTGTTTGCAATGTCCTGTACCCAGATATGCACCTATATATACAGGTAGACGTAGCCATTTTAACGATGCGTCCTGCCCAACTCTTTGAAACGCCAGTGTTTAAATGGGGGTAGCTGATGAGGGAAAATGTTCTCTATGTGGCTTGTGTGTTTTCTGTACTCTGGTTATTATTATTTTCTTGTCTATGTTTTGTTTGCAATGTCCTGTACCCAGATATGCACCTATATATACAGGTAGACGTAGGTATGCACATACCTGTACGTATATATGCATATACTCATTTATTATTTGTTATATATATATATGTGTGTGTGTGTGTGTGTGTGTGTGTGTGTGTATATGTATATATACACACACATTGAGTGTCTACATGGCATGAATATGTATA
>NC_069010.1:7061325-7061826 GCF_001194135.2 Octopus bimaculoides
GGTAATGTAAAAGGAGAAAGGGCTCTATACCCCTTTCTTATTTTTTCTGACCAGGCTCCCATGGTTTTATGGGTTTTTCCACGTGTAACCTTTCCTTTTTCGAAGCGCCTCCCCCTTTGGGAGTTCTACTTATTTATTTCTCTATTTATTTATCTATTTATTCATTATATCTTTCTCCGTTTTCTTCCTCTGTTTAGACGAACTTTCCTACCTTTTCGGACAAAACCTTCTGTAACCTTCGTCCTGTCTTTGTCCTTAGATGTTTTTAATTGATATTAGCCCTTGTGGCCAATAAAACGAATTAATTATTATCATTATTATTATTATTAATGTTGTTGTTGTTAAGGCTGCAAGTTGGCAGAAACATTAGCACACCTGGCATCTACCGTTCTGTTCTGAGTTCAAATTCCGTCAAGGTTGACTTTGCCTTTCATCCTTTTGGGGGAGGCAATAAATTAAGTACCAGTTGCATACTGAGGTCGATTTAATCGGCTGCCCCCC
>NC_069010.1:7061836-7065037 GCF_001194135.2 Octopus bimaculoides
TGCCTTTCATCCTTTTGGGGGAGGCAATAAATTAAGTACCAGTTGCATACTGAGGTCGATTTAATCGGCTGCCCCCCCCCCTTCCCCTAGAATTTCGGGCCCTGTGCCTAGAGCAGAAAAGAATATTATAATTGTTGTAAGTGTTATTGTTGTTTTTATCATTGTACGTGCAGGCGGTAAGAAGCTTGCTTCCCAACCACATGGTTCTGGGTTCAGTCCCACTACATGGCACCTTGGGAAGTGTCTTCTATTATAGCCTCCAGACAACCAAAGCCTTGTGAGTGGATCTGGTAGATGGAAACTAAAAGACGCCCAGCATATATGTATATATCTTTTATCTTTTTCATGTTTCAGTCATCTGTGTCCTTGTGGTAAATACTTGAAATCATTATCATTATCATCATTATTATTATTATTATTATTATTATTATTATTATTATTATTTCAATTTTGTTTCCATTTCTTGCTGAGTGTCTTCCCAACACTTAGGGCAAAGAAACTATCATTATTATTATCATCATCATCATCACCATCTCTGTAGTTAGTATTCGTGTTGTTGTTGTTGTTTTGGTCTTCCTCTGCCCACACCTCTGTAAAACCAACCCTTACTTCCAGGAAGCCCTCCACAGGGGCATCATTGTCATCTGAGACCTGCTAGAAATAGCTACACACAGCCCCTTTCCTTCACTTCCATCAAATTGCACCAAAAGATGAGATGGGATGATCTTGGAATATATTAAGAAATGAAGGAGACATTGGTCATGTAGTCCTAGATAGACCATGCCTGAAAAACAGATGGGATGGTCACAGCTGGAGTGTCTTTGTATATATATTGAGGAGAAATGAACGACACATTGAGTGACGTAGTCCTAGCTATACTATGTCTGAACACAGATGCAATGGTCATTACTAGAGCATTTTTGTATGTATTAAGAAATGATAAACACATTGGGAAATGTAGTCCAAGATAGACTTTGTCTGAAAACAGATGGGGTGGTCACTGTTGGACCACATATCATTAAACATTATCAAATGTATAATGTTATCAAAATTAATGGCACCCAGAGAATTTTATGTGCTTTGTTATCAGCTTAATATGATTAATCACTTATTTACATAATCCTGTTATTGTTATCAGTCGGTTCATCTTCGCTTGATCGCAATATGGTTCTGGGTTCAGTCCCATTGCGTGTCACCTTGGGCAAGTGTCTTCTACTAATCCTCAGGCCAACCAAAGCCTTGTGAGTGGATTTGGTATACGTAAACTGGAAGAATCCTGTCAACTATATTTATATATATGTATGTATTTATTTGTGTGTGTGTGTCTGTGTTTCTCCCTCCGCATCGATGCTGGTGTGTTTATGTCCCCGTAACTTAGTGGTTCAGCAACAGTGACCAATAGCATAAGCACTAGGCTTATATAGAATATATATATATATATATATATATATATATATATATATGGGAGAATATACAAATAATAACAACAGACGAGGACAGGTGGTGTAAATAATAAAAGTATATATTAGTATGACGCTAGGGAATACGGAAAGTCTTTGACGTTTCGAGCTACGCTCTTCAACAGAAAGAATACGGAGACAAGGAGAAAAACACGCACATATAAGGAAGTCGTTTATAATAATCGTCGATGATTACAATAAGCGGCTTCTACGATATTAGTAATAAACGGGAGGCAACACCTTATCAAATAATGATGTTTTCCTTGATGGGACTGACTGGGGATGGAGGAGAAAAGAAACAGGGATGGTCACCGTTGGATTGCTTTTGACCCTATCTGTTACATGAAATATGTATGGTATGCAAATCATGGGACACCACGTGGATGTAAATATATATACATATATATATATATATACATTATATAACACACACACACATATGTATGTATGTGTGTGTATGTATGTATGTATGTATAAATGTACCCTACACCTTGTTTTTGCATACCATTTCACACACCCTTCCCTCCACAAATATTTACACACACTCACACACACGCACGTACACACATACGCGCACACATACACACACACATGAGCGCGCGCGCACGCACACATCTGGATACCCACTCATCACCATGAGGTCACGTGAGTATTTATTCCATGATTCAAAGAAAATTGACGACGACGATAATAATAATAATAATAATAATAATAATAATAATAATAATAATTAAATAAATAAATGAATAAATTGCTGGTCGGTGTTGACTAATATCGAACTCTGCTTCCGCTTGTTCATCAGCGTCAGAGATGGCTTTACTGACAGGTCACAAATACGTGATGATGACACAGCACTCCCATAAACACACACACACACACACACACACACACAAGGGGAAAATGAAAACGTACGCAAACATACACATACATACATTAGACACACATACTAGCACACACAAACACATATATATTTGCATGCACAAGCAAACACACACACGCACACACACACACACACACAAGGGGAAAATGAAAACGTACGCAAACATACACATACATACATTAGACACACATACTAGCACACACAAACACATATATATTTGCATACACAAGCAAACACACACACACACACGAACGCATATATACATACACACTCGTTCGTACACATATATGCACACATTCATACACGTACACGCACATACATACATACCTACATACGTACACGTATTCGAACATACGCACACATCTACATACATACAAACACACATGTATACCAACACATAATATATACACATACATACAAACCCATGAATCTACACATTTATGCACAGAAACATTCACACATACATACACACACATATATATATATATATGTATATTCAGACGAGCGCGCGCACACACACGTTCGTATTTCTATAAGGAAAAGGGATGTCTTGGCAGAATCGTTCAAGAAGCTGACAAATCTCTTTGCGATAATCGTTTCGACTCTGTACACGCTGAGTTCAAATCCAGCCGAGGCCATCTTTACCTTTTATTCTTTCAGGGTCGATAAAAGTTCTAGTCAAACACGAAGTTGCATTCTTCACCATGCCCACACCAATGTGCCCCCCCCCCATCGACTTTGTTTCTTCATAACTTCCAGAAAAATGGATATTTTTCAATGAAATTTTCTACACATACGCTTCATGAGTAGATTCTGATTATATCTAAATTTAGGTGGGGGAGGGGGGAGGAACTTTTCCTA
>NC_069010.1:7065308-7068575 GCF_001194135.2 Octopus bimaculoides
TAACCCTAACCCTAACCCTAACCCTAACTCTAGAATCCGAACTCTAAAATTGTTACACACATAGATACGCACAGCGTAATTTATTATATAAACAATATATGCGTATAAATTATGATTAAACCGGATGAAATATGTCACAGGGAATAACATTTTTATGACCGCCCAGCAGTAACTCTATTCAGCTGAATAGACGTCAGTGATTGGTTGAAATTACAGAAATACGACAACTTTAACATGAAATAACTTGCGATGTACATTTTTTTGTTAAGAAGACTAAGAGTAAAAGATGTTTTATATGACACATTGTACCAGTGTCCCAAGTTTCAAAGTGATTCGTTAGTGTTTCGTTAAGAAAATACTGGCGCCCCCGTTTTAAAATAGATCCGATGAGTCATCTATTTACCTTGGTTAAGATATTGAACAAGTAACAGTCTTGTTATTATCTCCGAAAGATCGCCAAACTGTCCTATGTTAACTTAAAATTACAAGAAATAAAATGGCAATACATTGTACCTACAAAAGTTTCTTATAGAGATTAAACATTGTACCACGAACCTGTACCAAACTTTGTCGATCGTCTCTGATATCTATTGAACACGAACTTAGCTCTCAATTTGATTATTCTGGTCTGATCAATGATTTCGCGAAGCGAAAAGTGCACCGTGTTTGTCTTTGAAAGTTGCCTGGATCATAAAAGTGCTCTTTTATTCATATCTGGAAAGTTTTAATTATTGAAATTTGGAAGAGATCTGGATATATTTTACTTGTTGTACTGAATCTTAATTGAAGAGATGGGGTCCCGAAGCAAAAAGGTTGCAGGGGGCCTCTAAAAGGCAGACGACGCGCCAGATTAATATTAGTATTACTCAAATTAGACATAGAACTGTGAATTTCTATTCAAAATGTAAATTATGTAAACTTAATTCAATTGGGATACGGATATATGGCACTGAAGTAAATTGGATTAATAATACCCTATAAATTGTAAACATTTAAAACAAGGGTAACTTTTCAGATTAACACCCGCACGATTTTCACTAGGGTGTTAGGGTTTAGGGTTTTAGGGTCAGGGTTAGGGTTTGTTTTAGTTTTAGGGTTACGATTACGGTTAGGGTTAGGGATAGAATTCCCTAATACCCTAACCATAACGCCCTAGTGAAAATCGTGCGGGTGTTAATCTGAAAATTTACCAAAACAAGCCATAATTTTCTTAAGCGCACACACTGAAAAATAAGAAAGCGTATAATTTTAAAGAATAATAAGTTTTGAATGATCCAACGATGCCATATAATACAAAAAATGGACTATATACCTGTTGTAATTTGGTTATCCATAGTCCGATGATATTTCGGAATTACAATTCCTTCTTCAGATCTTCTTAGATGGAATCTCTGCAGATCTTCGAAGATCTGGAGAAGGAATTGTAATTCCGAAATATCATCGGACTATGGATAACCAAGTTACAACAGGTATATAGTCCATTTTTTGTATTATAGTGCATTGTTGTACCATTCTAAACTTTTTATTCTTTACAAACAATACACAATGCTTCAAGCGAACTACAATACTCTCCTAATAATAAAAATAATAATGGTAATAAGTCAATATGCTTACCTGTCGCAATTTGGTTATCCATAGCCCGATGATATTTCAGAATACAATTCCTTCTTCACATCTTCTTAGATGGAAAACCGATTCTATAATCTGTTTTCCAACGGCTTCTCTTCTTTCGGAAGCGTACTTAAATTATTTATATGCAAGTTCTGTTCGTATGCTTTGAGATGTAAAATGTTCGATAATCTCATTTTTAAGAAAAATGTCTGAAGCAGATGACAAGAAAATCACGAAAGTCACTGAACGAAGTATCAACGCACAAACTTGTAGTGATGGTGTTAGCCTACTTAAGCTTTGTTTGTGACTTCTAAAAGTGTATTAATTAGTTTTCAATGAAATTAATTAAGATCAAAGTTAACTTTGGTAGGTTTCGGCCAGTTTAGGCTCAGGCCATGTCTAACTTAATAACACCACCTATGGAGAACCATGGCCCGCTCTAGCAAAGAGTTGTTATTATTGGAGAGATATCCGGATGTAGGAGGTTAAGCCGGGATTTTCTGAAGAAATTTGTCCAGTGATCATTTGAATTTTATAGGATCCGTTTCTGTTTTGACGTATTTTGATATGGTATTAAAGAGAGCTGGGCCGGTTGAGGTGAAGTAATGGTGACGTAATGTTGCTATGTGTACGGGGTTCGATTTTTGTAGCGGGCGGATAGCACGGGGCGCCAAATCTTGGATGGATTTTAAAATTGATGCCAACAAATATTGTAAGAAAAAAAAAATTATTGAAAGAAAAGTTTCAGTTTAGGAATTTTAAATGAATTTAAACGTACGACTTCTCGCCACAAAAACGAGCAGACGACCGATCTGTTCAAGATGTCGCACACGCGACGTTAATTTTTTTTTTTTTTTGCCTTTTCCCCATTATCCTACGATAAACCCGGTTCCATATTATAATACAATGCGCTGTGAGATGTGCAGTGTTATTTCAGGAACCCGCCACTAAATTTCAAGCAAGGGTATAACAAACGTTTTCCATTAAGAATTGGGATTAAATTAATGAGTAAGGTTTAATATTTATAATGAATTTGCCATTTTCGATGCGTGTGCAGCGCGCAGCTAGCACACCCGGAATACACGCTCCAGAATTTCATATAAAGAAAATAAAAATTGTGAACACGAATCGGAATTTCTAAGTTTCATTTTGGAGATACATAAATGCCGTGTGTCAGTTTGTATGTATGTATGTTCACCCACCATTTTGTTTTTGTTTATTTGTTTTTTTTTTCACATTAAATTCCGATATAATCGTAAATTAAGCATTCTGAAAGTTATCAAGAAGCGAAGCTGGCTCGTGTGAATTTTCCGAAACTTCTCTTCACACCCTCGGAAAAATATTTTCACAACAAATTCCGAAATAATTGGAAGATACACCATCTGAAGTGTTTTTACTCTTTTACTTGTTTCAGTCATTTGACTGCGGCCATGCTGTGGCACGGCCTTTAGTCGAGCAAATCGACCCCAGGAATTATTCTTTGTAAGCCTAGTACTTATTCTATCAGTCTCTTATTGCCGAACCGCTAAATTACGGGGACATAAACACACCAGCATCGATTGTCAAGCGATGGTGGGGGGACAAACACAGACACACAAACACACACACACACACACACACACATATATATACAGATATACGACGGGCTTTTTTCAG
>NC_069010.1:7070438-7071644 GCF_001194135.2 Octopus bimaculoides
TATATATATATATATATATATATGTATGTATGTATGTGTGTGTGTGTATTTATGTTAGTACATACATGTATTGAATTATTCCAACAAAAGCGAGAAACAAATCTGGACTTGTTTCTGGGATCTGTCTGGTTGTCCATTATTTAAATTCTTTGTTCTAAGTTTTAAATCTGTTTCAACCCGTTTAATGAAATTGTGTGTGGATGTGTGTGCTTGTGTGTATATGTGTGTGCATATGAATATGTGTATATGTTTAAGCATGTGTGTGTGCAATATATATATGTATGTGTGTATGAGTGTTATGTGTGCGTATGTGTGTATATATGTGTATATGAACATGAATGTGTATATATGTGTGTAAGCAGATGTGCATGTGTGTGTGTGTATGTTCATATGTATATGTGTATGTATATGTAAATGTGAACATGAGTGTGCATGTGTGTACGTGTGGGCATATATACATATGTGTATGAGCATGTGCGTGTATATATATGTATATGTGTGGGTGTGTGTACATGTGTGTGTATATGCATGTGTGTGTGTGTGACTAAATTAAAGTGCCAGAATGTTAAATTACGTATGTAGTTGAGAAATTCCTTCTTAATTAAAATTTCCTTTCTTCGTTATGAGTTAATAGCAAAATTTCAATTAATCTAGCAAAGTGACTGGGCATTCCATTTTGGCCTTTGGCTTTTCAATCTATCAACTCTGAGTTCAAATCCTGCCGAGGTTGACTTTGCTTTTTATTCTTTCAGGATCGATAAATTAAGTACCAGTTGTGTACTGGGGTCAATCTAATTGACTGGCCCCCTCCCACCAAATTTCAGGCCTTGTGCCTAGTGTAGAAAAGAATATATCAACTGTGTGTGTGGGTGTGTGTATAAGCATGCATGTATGTGTGTATGTGTATGTATGCATATGTACTTGTGTGGGTGGGGGGGGTGTATTAGGCCCGAAATTTTTGGCAAGTGGGGGCCAGTTGATTAGATCGACCCAGTACGCAACTGGTACTTAATTTATCGACTCCCCGAAAAGACGAAAGGCAAAGTTGACCTCAATGGGGGGGACAAACAGACGTACAAATACATATATATATATATAAATACATCCAACCCATGCCAGCATGGAAAACGGACGTTAAACGATGATGATGATGATGTGTGTGTGTATATATATATATATATGTGTGTGTGTGTATATATATATATA
>NC_069010.1:7072249-7073063 GCF_001194135.2 Octopus bimaculoides
ATATATATATATATATATATATATATAAACTTAAGGAACATCGGGGTCTAAGGAACGAAACACTATAAGGAAACATGGATTAAAGAAGAAAAAAAACGAAACTGAGGAAGAATCGAGAGACGAAAGAGAAATATTTTGAATTAGGAGTAAAACAAACGATTTCTGAATACAACGAAATTGATAACAATAATTGTAAAGATAACCAAATAGTGACTTTTGATCATTCTTTCTTTGTTGGCCGAAAGATCTGCTGAAAGACGTAGTTTGAAAGATAAGAAGAGAAAGAAGACAAAAATGGTAACAACGTTGACAACAGCAGAAACAACATTAACGACAATGGCGATTATTCGATAGTTCTAACAATAATAACTATATTAGCAGCAGAAGCAACAGCAACAACAACAACTAAAATAGTGTAACAATTAAACCATCTACGGCAACAGGAGTATTATTGTTAGTGATAACATGAATAGATAGATCGATCGATCGATAGATAGATAGACAAATAGATAGATAGACAAATAGATAGATAGATAGACATAGATAGATAGATAGATAGATAGATAGACAGACAAGTAGATAGATAAAAAGATAAATAAATGCTTAGAGAGAACGATAGATAGATAGACAGATAGATAGATAGATACATAAACACACATATATGTGCATACACACATACATAACACATCGAAAGAGTTGAATGATATATATGTGATACACACACACGCAGATAGACCCACACATATACATACATGCATACATGCATACATACATACAGAAAGAGTTGAAATATATATATAATATATACATACAC
>NC_069010.1:7073073-7075347 GCF_001194135.2 Octopus bimaculoides
CATACATACAGAAAGAGTTGAAATATATATATAATATATACATACACACACACACATGAGCATAAACATATAATATATACACATATACGTACACATTCACACACACTAGTACATACTCATACACAGACATATACACACACCCATATCCACGTTTATACACACACACACACATATATAATTATATAGACTGATATATATATATATATTATATAGACGTTAACTATGTTTATGTGTAAGAGTCACCAGTCCCTAATTGGCAGGAATGCCAATGTGTCCCAGTCCACCTCGGCCGTTTCTGTGTGCAACAGCAAATTAGGGAAGAGTGCACCACGGGTTGAAGGCAGTCTGCGACTCCTGAACATTCTGTAAGTATACACACACACACACACCCATACACACGCACACACAGAGAAATACTTATATGCAGACACACACACACACACAAACGTGCAGACACACATGCATATACACACATACATACACACAGACATGCACACAGATGTATGCGTATACACACACATACATGCATACACACATATATGCACACACACATACACACATACACACACACACACACACAGAAACACTTATATGCAGAGACCCACACAAACACACATGTACACACAGATAGACATGCACACATGCATGCTCAGACACACACACACACACGCATGCATATACTCTCACATGCATATACTCACTCACATACACACACACACACACGCACATCATCATCATCATCATCATCGTTTAACGTCCGCTTTCCATGCTGGCATGGGTTGGATGATTTGACTGAGGACTGGTGAAACCAGATGGCTGCACCAGGCTCCAATCTGATTTGGCAGAGTTTCTACAGCTGGATGCCCTTCCTAACGCCAACCACTCCGAGAGTGTAGTGGATGCTTTTATATGCCACCGGCACGAGGGCCAGTCAGGCGGTACTGGCAACGGCCACGCTCAAAATGGTGTATTTTACATGCCACCTGCACAGGAGCCAGTCCAGGGGCACTGGCAACGATACACACACACACACATACATACATACAGACACACACACATGGATATACTTACACACTGGTATGGAAGGGGTACAAGAGCTGAGGACCATTATAGAAGATTGAAACGAGTGGGGAAAACACATAGAAACAGTCTTGGGGCGTCCTGAGGGACAGCCTGGATGAGTAGATAGATAACCATCACCATCATCATCCTCATCATCAGCTCCAGCATAACTATCACCATCGTCATCATCATCACCATCATTATCATCACCACCACCATCATCGTCATCATCATCATCATCATCATCATCATAACCATCACCACCATCATTGTCATCATCATCATCATCATAACCATCACCACCATCATCATCATCATCATCATCATCATCATCACCACCATCATCATCATCATCATCACCATCATCACCTTTATCATCATCATCATCATCATCATCATCGACATCATCATCATCATCACCATCATCGACATCATCATCACCATCATTATCATCACCACCACCATCATCGTCATCGTCATCATCATCATCATCATAACCGTCACCATCATTATCGTCATCGTTATTGTCATCATCATCATCATTATTATCCATCATCACCACTATGCCCTCCTCTTCATTCAACTTCCTTCTCGTTTCCTTATTTGTCTTCTGTTAATGGGAAATGCTCCATCATCATCATCATCATCATCATCATCATCATCATCGTCGTCGTCGTCTTCGTTGTCGTCTTTGTCATTGTCATCTACCACCACCACTACCACCACCACATTCACCACCACCATCACCACCACCACATTCACCGCCACCGCCACCACTGCCACTTCTCTTTCTTCCTCTGTTTGCAGGGAATGTCCCGACGATGTGTTGTGCTGTCAATTCTCTGTCGATGGCAGAAACCTTGCTGTGGGACTGAAGGATGGAATGATTAAGGTGAGGAGGGGGGTGAGTTGTGGCGTGTGTGTGTGTGTATGTGCGTGATGAGGAGTGTGATGTGTGTGTGTGTGCGTGTGTGCGTGCGTGCGTGCATATGATGAGGAGTATAATGTGTGTGTGTGTGGTGTGTGCGTATGATGAGTATAATATGTGTGTGTGTGTGTATGATGAGAAGTGTAATATATATGTGTGTGTGTGTGTGTATATGATGAGCAGTATAATGTTTGAGGGTATAATGTGTGTGTGTGTATGATGAGGGGTATAATATGTGTGTGTGTGTGTGTATGATGAAAATTGTAATATATATGTGTGTGTGT
>NC_069010.1:7075357-7079141 GCF_001194135.2 Octopus bimaculoides
ACATGTATACAAATATGTATATATTGGGTCATTTCATAAATAATAGTTTTTTCAGTTGCATGAACTAAAAGTCGGAGGAGGACGGGATAAACTACCTGCATCAACTTGATATAAAACCAGATAATAATTTTATCTTATCCTTACTCTTAGTGCAAGTTTTAATGAGTAGTTCGATTTTAACAGTTATTTTTTCAAAGCTATAATAGAAGTGACAAAGAAGCATATTCGGCACATTTTGCTTTCTGAGTTCAATGAAGGCCACAACACAACTGCGAAAATGCGAGGAATATTAATGCAACGGTGGTTTCAGAAATTCCGAGTAGAAAACTACAGCCTAGAAGACGAGCTCCGTCCTGGAAGATCTGTAGAGCTCGATCAAGAAATCCTGCAAACCCTGGTGGAACAAAATCCCATCGTAACTGTTGAGGAACTAGCATCGACATCTGCGCTAGTGAAAAACGACTATATTTGGTTTCAAGACGAAAGGTGTTCTTCCATAAGGATAATGCTCGGCCACGTACGGCGAAGATAACATTCCAAAGGCTGGAGTAGTTCGAATGGGAAATGATGCCCCACCCACCATGTTCGCCGGACATTGCCCCCTCTGGTTATCATTTATTCCGCAGTCTTCAAAATAATTTGGATGGAAAAAATATGAATTCTATAGACTAAGTCAGAACAGTACTGGAGGAATTTTTCGTCACGGACAAGTGAATTTTGGAAGAGGGGCCTTGCAAGTCTACCAGATAGATGGAAGAGCATTATAGAAAATGAAAGAGAATATATTTTAGATTAGAAAAGAATTTTGTTTATCTTAATTTTGAAAAATTAAAAGAAGCATAAAAAAAACCGCATTATTTATGGGATGACCCATATCTATGTAAGTATGTATGTATATATCTGGTGCATCCCATATACATACACGCACACCTTCTCTCTCTCTCTCTCTCTCTCTCTCTCTCACACACACACACACACATACACACATATATATACATGCACATATTTGTGTTTGTGTGTCTGTGTGCGTGTGTGTGTAAGTATATATATGCATAATTATTTACTGCCACATAGCAGTTATAGAAGCAAGCACGCACAGACAACAGAGCAGGACAGACTACCCTAGAAAGTATAAAGTTCTTTCTCATCCACCAGCAGGAACACTGCTTCCATTTCCTTGTACTTGTAGCCCAAGCACTCTGTCATAAATAGCTCCGCTTTAAAAATCTACGAAAAAAGGTTATTGACACCACTGCTTATTAACTGTTATTACTTACTATCACCACCATGAACTATATATACCGTATATACTCTGATATCACTCACCACCACCCATCATCTCTACCACTGCCATCATCTCCCCCACCGCCATCACCACCACCACCACTGCTGTCATCACCACCATCACCACCACTACTATCCACTAACCATCTTCCAGATGCCTCAGGAATGGTGAAGCTCTGGCACTACCCCACGGCTACCTGCCTTGCCACTATTAGCGAGAAACGCCAGACTCTCTCCATTGAAGTCAACCCTGACAGGACAAAACTTCTGACGACAGGCTCCGATGCCCTTATCCATGTTTACGACCTGGAAACAAGGCAACTGATTAACACCTGTGGAACCAGGTAGGTAGTTTAGAACTCTTGGGTAATGAAGGTCAGTTTGCAATTTGTTGGTTCTGGGGTTTGGTACAGCAGTAAAGAACTTTCAGCATAGGTCTTTGAAGAAACGTTCATCTCTTTATCTATCCATCCATCCATCTATCTATCTATCTATCTATCTATCTATCTATCTATCTATCTATCCATCTATCTCTCCATCTATCTATTTGTCTGTCTATCTATTTGTCTGTCTATTTATCTGTTTGTCTGTCTGTCTGTCTGTCTGTCTCTCTCTCTCTCTCTCTCTCTCTCTCTCTATATATATATATATATATATATATATATCTTCCTGTCCATCTATCTGTCAGTGTGTCTGTCTATCTACCTACCTACCTACCTATCTATCTATCTATCTATCTATCTCTCTATATATATATGTGTGTGTGTGTGTGTGTGTATCAATCTGTCTATATATCTATCTATTGTATAATGTGTATGTGTATGTACACATACACACACACGCAAACAAGTAAAAAAGAACTCAGAACATGAGCATATGTATATTTTTATTAATATTTGCCAGAAATAAGGGAGTGACTCAAGGCCCGAGAGTTTCGTGCGTTTGGTAAGTGCCAGTAGAGGAACCTCATGGACCTTGAGTCACTCTGTTACTTCTGCTCGATATTAATAAATACACGAGAATGGACGAAAATACATGAGTTACGTGAGACTGTACCGATTTTTTATAGCTGCCCCACTTTCTGGCCGCAGGGGAGATAACTTATAGTAATATCTTGTTACCTCCCTTGCACTCCTCTGGCTTGTGAGAAATTACGTTCACCTAAGATTAATTAATTTTTTTTTAATAATCTCATGCAAGAATGTTCCTTCACTCTCATAATGTCCGCACGGCTGATGATCTGATCTTGGACACCAACGGCCTCTTACGATTTGTGTCACATGTCACTAAACTTGTAAGACAATATCTGGAATTAAAAGACATATTGCTAGTTCACAAAAACATTCGAATGGCACGTGAAAAAAGAATTCGAGCGAGATCGTTGCCAGTGCCGCTGGACTGGCTCCTGTGCAGGTGGCACGTAAAATACACCATTTTGAGCGTGGCCGTTGCCAGTACCTGCTGACAGGCCTTCGTGCTCGTGGCACATAAAAGCACCCACTACACTCTCGGAGTGGTTGGCGTTAGGAAGGGCATCCAGCTGTAGAAACTCTGCCAGATAAGATTGGAGCCTGGTGTAGCCATCTGGTGTAGCCATCTGGTGTAGCCATCTGGTTTCACCAGTCCTCAGTCAAATCGTCCAACCCATGCTAGCATGAAAAGCGGACGTTAAACAATGATGATGATGATGATGATGATGAGCATTAACAATTATTTAAACTACTCATTTCTGCAGCAATGTGAAAATTAAGTGTCTTGCATCGCCAAGAATTGAACTCACGACCTTACATTCGTGAGCCATATGCTCTAACCACTAAGACACACGCCTTCACACACACACACATACACACACATACATATATATACTTGTATATATATGTATGTGAGTGTGTGTGTATATATATATATATATATATATATATATATATATATACACACACACACACATATAACCACATATCTATAATGTCTATTCCAGTGATTCCCAGCAGTTGATGGATGGCCACAAATTCCGTGTGTTTGCAGCCCAGTATCACCCTGCTACACAAAATACTTTCATATCAGGAGGATGGGACAATACAGTCCAAGTGAGTCTTCATAAGTTTATCATCATCATGGTTGCCTTTGTGTTTCATCCTCTCGGGTTGGATCATTGAGGAGCGATGAAACAGTGGGGTTGATGTAATTAACTAGTTGCCCTCCCCATAATTTTAGGCTTTGTCCCTATAGTGGAAAGGATTATTATTGTTATTATTATTATTATTATTATTATTATTATTATTATTATTATTATTATTATTATTATTATTATTTTATGTTTGACTTTTGTTTTGCATTTGTACAAGTTGGATCCAAGTCTCACCCAGAGACCTCAAGAGACAACAAGTTAGAAGTTCATGTAGCTGTTATGCCTAGGGTACCATATATTTGGATTTGTACAGTTTTGTTCAAGTGAATGTTTAAGAAACCATAAGAAAATTATGTGTTTGCTTTAAAATTT
>NC_069010.1:7079307-7080656 GCF_001194135.2 Octopus bimaculoides
AATAGGTATTGTTTTCGTCTTCAGATTCCACATTTTGCTAATTTCTATTTCTATTATTATTATTATTATTATTATTATTATTATTATTATTATTATTACTGAGTGAGAGAGAGAGCAGAGCATGCCATCAAAGTGACACTGGGGTAAAATATACAAAGCCCAGTATACCCATCATGACTACCCGCCTGATAGGGGTACACCAAGCACATGCATCACAACCATATGTGCGCGACATGGTGATCTTGTATCAAGATAGACAGCACATGACCTCGCAGGTGGGGCCCAGTTAGAATTTTCTTCAGGTCGAGTAGCCCATCCTGCTCAAAAGGTCCCTAAATAAGGGTTGTTTAAGCATGTTGAACAAAAACACCCATGTTATGCATTGGGGTCGATGTAATTGGCTTAATCCCCTCCCTGCCAAGCTGCCCTTGTGGCGAAAATTTTAGCTCATTATTATCATTATTATTACTATGGTGGCAAGTTGACAGAAACTAACCACATCTTCCATGTCTCTTTCTTTCTTTCTTTCAGTATTGGGACGACAGAAACCCTCATTCCTTCAGGTGAAAGATATTTCTAATTACTTCATTCCTTCCTTCCTTCCTTCCTTCCCTTCTTTCCCTCCTTTCTTTCTTCCTTCTTTCCTTCCATCTTTTCTCTCTTTCTTTCCGTGCATTTTTCCTTCTTTCTGTTACTCTTCCTTTCTTTCTCTCTTTCTTTATTTCTTTCTCTTTTCATTCTTGCTTTCTTTCTTTCCCTCTTTGTCTTTATTGCTTTCTTTCTCTCTTTCTTTTCTTATTTATATATTTGTTTGTCAAGTGATGGTGGGGGGAACAAACGCAGACACACAAACATATATATATATATATACAAAGGGCTTCTTTCAGTTTTTGTCTACTAAATCCACTTGACTATATATATATATATATATATTCACGTATTGACACATGCACGCACGCACACATAGATAGCTATATACGTACACAGACCCTAATTGTCGTCCGTTTTGTTTCTTCTACAGACATTTCACTGGTCCCCATATCTGTGGTGACTCCCTGGACATTGATGCCTCAACCAATCAGATTCTTACCGGATCTTGGAGAAGGACAGACATCTTACAGGTACGACGTCCTTGCTTAGATATGGGTGTGGTGGTAGTAGTAGTAGTAGTAGTAGTAGTAGTAGTAGTAGTAGTAGTGCCAGTTGTACCTGTAGGAGTGGGGTTGGAGGTAGGGGTAGTAGTTGTGATGGTGGTTGTGGTGGTGGTGGTCGTTGTAATGGTTGTCGTCGTCGTGGTTGTGAAGGTTGTAGTGGTGGTGATGGTTGTGGTGGTGGTCGTCGTCGTCGTA
>NC_069010.1:7080734-7083990 GCF_001194135.2 Octopus bimaculoides
GTGGTGATGGTGGTTGTGGTGGTGGTGGTGGTGGTGGTGGTGGTTGTGGTGGTGGCGGCGGCGGCGATAGTGAAGAGGGTAAGGAATGTGGTGTGGAATGAAGAAGTGTTGTTGTGGTAGTAGTGGAAGTGGTTACGGTAGTTGTGGTGGTGGTGATGATGGAGGGAATGATGGTTGTGGTGGTGGTGGCTGTGGTCATAGTTGTGGTGGTGGTGGTGGTGGCTGTGGTCATGGTAGTGATGGTGATGTTGGCAGTGGTAGAGGTAGTAGTTGTGATTGTGGTGATTGTGGTGGTGGCGCTAGGAGTTACAGAGGTAGCCACATAACGAGATCGAACCGGAGACCACCCAACCATGACCACAACCATTTGTATATTTATTTATTTATTCATTTATATCATCCTCATCCTCCCTTCTTCTTCTACTTCTTTTTCCTCTTACTACTACTACTACTACTACTACTACCACTTTTAATATTATCATTATTATTATTGATCCAGATCTGGGATTTCCTAACAGGAGCCAAAATACATGATGTGCCACAAAACATGGACGACACCTCATCAGTAAGTATTGAGTGTCTCTACTTCCACCACCACCATATATACATTGATATGTGTGTATACACTCCTACATACACATACATATTTACATACACCTATGAACATGTATATATATATGTATATATATATATATAAAAATGAATGAGATAAAGATACCAATGACATAAATAAATTTATATTTTATGTAGAATGTTTTACAGCTGTTTCGGGGAAAATTCAATGTGTCCCTTCATCGGAGACAGTAATAGTAGAAGATAAGGATTATTAAATCTGTACATGGATATTTACAGTAAGAAATGAGAGCGATGTGGAGAAGAAAAAGCAAAGAAGAGAAAGTACTTGGAGTATAGTTCCATTCCAAAAGTAAATATCCATGTATGGAATCCGTGTCCAAGGTGCCACACAGTAGGACTGAACCCAGAACCATGTGGTTGGTAAGCAAGCTTCTTACCACACAGCTATATCTGCATCTATGTATATATATATATATATTTATACTACCAGCAGTACTACAACATCTACTATATATATATCTATATCTACAACTATTAGAACCACCAGAACTCCAACCTTTACCATTTATCTATCTGCAGCTCTATTGCGCCCAGTGGTTAGGGGAAGACAGTATTGTGAGTGGAGGTTCCAGTAAGAACATGGCCCAGGTTCACAACCGTACCACTCTCAATGTAAGTAGACGCTCACACTTGCACTCACATTCATGCTCTTATTCGCAATCCATACATTTTATCTGTTATTCACAGCATCAGTCTTTAACCCTCATTATCATCCTTTCTCTCTCTCACTCTCTCTCTCTCTCTCTCTATATATATATATATATATATGTGTGTGTTAAATCTCTGAACGAGGTATTAACAGTAACTGCACGACAAGGTGAAGTATATTTGCCACTTAAATGCGACTGACCCCTAAGGGCGGATGTAACTGTTGCTTTTAGCCCCAGGAGAATAACCAGCTGGAGGAGATGTTCTCCTGGAGCTAAAAGCAACAATAACATCCACCCTTAGGGGTCAGCCGCATTTAAGTGGCAAATATACTTCACCTATATATATCATCATCATCATCATCATCATCATCATCGTTTAACGTCCGCTGGTCCCCACAAGATTACAGATAGGACTTGCTTTCTATATTGTGTTCACGTACAAGCTTTTTATCTCTCTATACTTTTTAATTATATTTCTCATATATTTTTTACTTATATTTTTTGTATATTTTTAATATATTTTTTTACATATTTATAGAGATATTGTTTTATAGTTTTGTTGCTCGTATATTTTTTTGCTATTCTGTTAAACTGTCGTATGTCCAAATTTGGCCAAATGCAAGGCTTTGGTCATTCCAAGGCTATAGTAGATACACTAGCCCAAGGCGCCACGCAGTGGGATTGAACCTGAACATGTGATTTAATATTTCAGAAAAAATTTTCATTACCATTGACTCCTTTATGTTATGTTGCAGGTGATCGGGAAACTGACCAACTTACCCAAAGCCGTCTACTGCATTGACAATGACCACTTGGGCCTGGACGCTACAATAGCGATCGGCTTCGACTGCTACATATATCTCGTGAAATCCGAACGGACAGGAGAGGTTCGAGTGATGACACCAGAGAGCACCACTGTGCGAGCATACAGTGTGAATAATGACTTTTGATAATTGGACGGCTTTCTGCGGTCCGGTCACTGTGGATGCAGATGACCATTGGCAGAAGGTCTTTCCTCGTGCCACAGGGGTGAATGAGAACAGTCAGACAGGCAGACGAAAGGCGGCGGGTTTCATTTTGGATATATGGAGAAAAAAAAAATTGAGAACATTCTGTATAGACGTACATATTTACAGACCAATAGGTGCTTGGACCATCGCACTTTGCATCGCTATTACTACTATTACTACTACTACTACTACTACTACTACCACTACTACTACTACTACTACTACTAACTACTGCTGCTGCTGCTGCTACTACGACTACTACTACTACCACTACTACCAATGGTAGTACTACTGCTGCTGCTACTTCTACTACTACTATTACTACTACCACCTCTGCTACTACTTCTATTTTCACTAACATAACAACAGGCATTATATGTACACACATCCATCCATACATACAAACATGTGTGTGTATACATATATATATATATATATATATATATATATATGTGTGTGTGTGTGTGTGTGTGTGTATTATATATATTTATATATAATTTTTAAAGAGGACAACCAAACATTAAGGCAAGGCAAACCTCTCAAGTCATATACATATTATTATTATTATTGGAAAGAATTTCAAAGTCTTACAGCTGTTTCTGGGATATCCCAGAGTATGGCATATTCTGTCATCAGAGACAAGTAGGGAACATGAGAAAGGTATAGGTTAATGACACAACAACATAGAGGACAGGAGTAAAGGAATGAGGACATGAAGAGAGAGAAGAAAAAAGAAGCATAAAAGGTCACAGTTCAACTTTGCGATGTTGTAGAAGTAAGTCCATAAGTCTTTAGGTGCAATCCTGCATAAATCCATGTGGGTTGAAGTCCTGATATTGTAAACATCCAGAAAAAAGACTCGATCATTCGTGTCTATTGTATATGTGTATGTACATGTTTGTATATATATATATATATATATATATATATATATATATATATATATACACACACACACAC
>NC_069010.1:7084000-7084532 GCF_001194135.2 Octopus bimaculoides
CACACACAAATATACACATATATATATGCATGCATACACACTCCCCTAACACTTATTTCATCCTTTGGTACACCCAAATATACATGTACAATTTCTACTACTACTACTACTACTACTATTATTACTAACATCACGAGCAATAAAAACATGTTTATAAAGATTCACCTGACACTGCCCCATCTACCCACCTTCCATTCTTGAAATAATGAGTCGTTGGGGAAGTGTGTGTGGGGGGAAGGTGTAAATATATATTCTCAATAAGTTGTTTTGTTGCTTTTGTTTTTATTGACGATGACGGTGGTGGTAGTCGTGATGTTTATCATGATGATGATGGTGATGATGATGATGACGATGACAATGATGGTGGTGATGATGGTTATGATGATGATGATGATGATCATGATGACAATGACAATGATGACAATGATGGCGATCATGATGACGGTGATGATGATGACAATGATGACGACAGTGTTGATGATGATGATGGCCATGATGGTTAAGATGATATAGATATATATATATATATATA
>NC_069010.1:7085078-7086740 GCF_001194135.2 Octopus bimaculoides
TATATATATATATATATATATATATATATATGTATAAATATATGTGTATATGTATATGTATGAGTCCTATAGACCCCTAAGGGCCAGTTTCTTGCTTTCATGGCATATATATTCCCCACCTGGATGGTCCATCACAAGATTGCTCATTTTTGCTAGCTGAGTGGAATGAGGCAAAGTGAAATGGAGTGATTTGCTCAAGGACACGACACTTCGCCCGGTCCTGGAATTGAAATCACAATCTTACACTCAAGCGTCCAACACCTTAACCACTGAGCCACATGACTCCACTCCTGAAATCGCCTATTACCATTTAAATGAAATGAAGCACATGTAGGAATTTGTGGGGTTAAATACGCTATATAGCTCCGGCTATGGGATGGTCAAGGGTGGAATGTCTCTCCGACTAACCCCACTACCGCAGCCACCGCCATTACAACCATTGCCACGAGTACTACCACGGCCCTACCACCACCACCACCACCACCACCTCCACCTCCACCACCATTTTTGTTTACACCTTGGAAGACATGACGCCAGTAAAGTTGTTGAAAACTTGAATAGATGTCAAACGTGTATGTGTGTGTGTGTGTGCGTGTGTTGACAAAGACATACAAAGAGTCTTTTATAATCTGTGTTTGTCAAATTGTTGTTATACAAAAAAAAACCAGGCACAAGCACACACATCATCATCATCACTTAACATCCCTTTTCCATGCTGGCATGGGTTGGATGGTTTGACATATATATACATATGCATATATTCATATACACACACACACACTCAAATATAAATATATATATATATAAATATAGAGAGAGAGAGGAAGAGAGAGAGAGGGAGAGAGAGAGAGGGAGAGAGAGAGAGAGAGAGCCAACCGGATTTGATGGATAGACAGACAGATAGATAGATAGATAGATAGATAGATAGATAGATAGATAGATAGATTGATTGATCTTCACCGCCCATATGTAAATAAAAAAATATTTATTTTCCTTGTGCGCGTTAGCTCTTTTATTAATATTAGGTCACACCATTTCTTCAAGTTATATAACAAAGATAAGGTTAACACATAGGACTTTGCCCTTGTTTCTTTTGTTTAGTTCTGACCGAATGTGTCTTGTCTCTCTCCCCATGTGTGTATTTGTCTGGGGTTTTTTATGTGTTACCTGAACTTTCCTAAATACTCCCTTTTATTGTCAGGGTTTGTTAAGTAAATAAGGTTTCTTATTCTCAGTGTTACTCTAGAGACGCGCAGGTATGGTTGTGTGTTAAGAAGTCTGTTTCGCAACAACATGGTTCCAGGTTCAGTCCTACAGCATGGCATCTTGGACAAGTGTTGTCTACGATAGCCTCGGGTTACCCCAAGCTTTCTGTGTGGATTTGGTCGGCGGAAACTGAAAGAAGCCCATTGTATACACATGTGTGTATGTGTCTTTATGCTTATGTTTGTCCACCACCACGACTACTTGACAACTGGTGTTGGTGTGTTTACATCGCCACAAGATTGCTGTTCAGCAAAAGAGACCAATAGAAGGTTTAAAACACTAGTAAGGTTTAAAACACTAAAATGGTGGGGTCGATTCACTCGACTAAAATTCCTCATGGTGGTGCCCCAGCTTGGCCACATATATATATATGTATATATATATATATATATATAT
>NC_069010.1:7088618-7089568 GCF_001194135.2 Octopus bimaculoides
AGCATTTTTTTTCTTCATGATCTTTGACAACTATATCTGGTCTATTATTATTATTATTATTATTGTTCAGTAGTTTTATTTTTATAACGTGCTTTCACTTCACTACCGAGCGCATCTCTGTGTGCCTTGGGTATGTGCTGTGGTTTACTGTGGTGCTCTTATGTTTACTGTATTGAAAGTGTTTTGTGTAGGATGTGTGCAGTGCCCAGAAGTGCAATTTTCTGTATGTTATATATATTTGTTAGTCCTGGTGTTTTTGTTATGTATTTGTCTGAATATTTTTTTATTATACCTAAGGCGCCTACTATGATAGGAATTGTTTCTGTTTTTAGATTCCACATTCGAGTTACATTATTATTATTATTATTGTTGTTGTTGTTGTTGTCCCAAAGAGACGTATAAGCAAAATGGTATGATTTAAACATATTCAGCCTTTCCTCTTCTTCTCTATGCTCCTTTTCTTTTCTCTTCTTTTATGTCTGTATTTTCCTTCACTCTGGTGAAGCTCCATCTTCCAGATCAGTTTTATTACCCAATAGGATGACTATTATTTTTAGCATATCAATGGTAATACCATATAACATTGGATGCAGAAAGAGTTGTTAGGTGGAATGCAGTCTATTTCCTTCATTGGACATGAAACTCGGCTTGCAGAGACCTGTTGAGGCAAGTGAAAGCGAAATCGTGATGGCACCTGTGCCCAGCGTCGCCTTCCTGGCACTTGTGCCGGTGGCACATGTAAGACATTCAAGCGAGATTGTTGCCAGTGCCGCTGGACTGGCTCCTGTGCAGGTGGCACGCAAAATACACCATTTCGAGCATGGCCATTGCCAGTACCGCCTGACTGGCCCTCGTGCCAGTGGCACGTAAAAGCACCCACTACACTCTCGGAGTGGTTGGCGTTAGGAAGGGCATCCAGCTGTAGAAACTCTACCAAATCAGATTGGAGC
>NC_069010.1:7089976-7090952 GCF_001194135.2 Octopus bimaculoides
TATATATATATATATATGTATGTATGTATATATGGTAAATGGAAGATGGAATATACAAAATTTTAATTATTAATCATGACAATTGTTTCGACACATCTAGCAGTCTTCCCTCATGGGTGGGACAGACATCCAAGTGACTGCAAAGCGAGCTTCTCTGACCACACAGCCATACTGTAAACATGACAGGCTTCCACACAGTTTCCATCTACCAAATTCCTTCACAAGGCATTGGTCGACCCAGGGCTGTAGTAGAAGGCACTCACTCACTCACCCAAAGTGGCGGGCGATGGGATTGAACTTATGTCTGAATGGCTCCAGAGCGAGGGTCTTTGACCACACAGCCACACTGTAAACAAACAAAACAAACAAACAAACAAAGCACACACACATACACACAAAAGAAAAGTCAGTCTGCCAATCCTTGCACTCTTCTTGCTCCTCCACCACCATCATCACCATCACCACTACTGCCACCAGTGACTACACAGTTTCATCACCCCCGCCCCTACCTCACCGCTTCCAACCTCGTCTTCACCTCACCCCCCTTTTGGCAAACTCTGCTCCACCCCAATTCTTCCGTCACCAACTCCTTTGATTTCTTATTGATTTGGGCAAACAGCAACAACAACAGCTACAACGACGATGATAATGGTGATGATGATGATGGTAATGATGATGATGATGATGATGATGATGATGATGATCGTGATTATGATGATGATGGGGAGGAGGTGGAGTAGAAGGGTTACAATAACGATTATGATGATGACAGTGATGATGGTGGTGGTGGTGGTGGTCGTGGTGATGGTGATGTGGTGATGACGATAGCTACGACGGTGACGACAAGGATGAAGGTAACTGTTTTTTCCTTTCACTTCCTGCCCCCCTCCCCCCGTGCATATTTGTCACCCCCTCCCGTTCCTCACACACCCTCACATTCCTCGCCCTGCCCCCCATCCTCCACCCTCTCTGCTTG
>NC_069010.1:7094787-7097944 GCF_001194135.2 Octopus bimaculoides
GATGAGTTCATGAACCTTGGTTCCCTAAAACTATATATTCCACAGACACGTGTACCCTTAACAAAGTTCTCGGGGATATTCAGCGTGACACAGAGTGTGACAAGGCTGGCCCCTTTGAATTACAGGTACAACAGAAACAGGAAGAAAGAGTGAGAGAAAGTTGTGGTGAAAGAATACAGCAGGGTTCGCCACCATCCCCTGCCGGAACCTCGTGGAGCTTTAGGTGTTTTCGCTCAATAAACACTCACAACGCCCAGTCTGGGAATCGAAACCGCGATCCTATGACCGCGAGTCCACTGCCCTAACCACTGGGCCTTTGCGCCTCCACCAAACGGATAATAACATTGCATTAATCGAAGCAGTCGCATTCATTTGTGTGAATTTAGGAAAAGATGCGATGCTTATCAAAAAAACAAATTTGTACAAATAATGTTGGGAATCCTGTTATCCCAGCCCTGCCATAAATCCAGCATCAGCATCAATGGCTGCATTAGTACAGGGTCAGAAGTGTTGCCATGCCTGAATAAGAGGATCTTTATCAATTTTGGACAAGGGCTGGTTATGGCAGACTTAAGAGATTGTATTGTGTTATGGGGCTGTTGATTTATCTCTGTCTTGACTGGGTCCCATAATTAACAGTGGATTGAGGTCTGGTGAGCGAGGAGGCTATGTGTCTGCGAGAACATGATCGTGGAAATTGATGAGAATTCACTTTTGAGTTGTCTTAGCCTTATGAGATGGCACCGAGTCTTGTTGGAAGGCGTACAATATTCCATTGCGTACTCTGTCTATCCAGGACCTTACAACTTTCTCCAGGACCTGTGTGTAGACAGCAGCATTGATTCTCAACGTCTGTGAAAAAAGAGAAATGAGGCATAACATCTCCTTCGCTGCTGACAACTCCCAGAACCATCACAGTTGTTGGGAACTTATTAAGCTTGACCATCAGAACCTCATTCGGGTCCCTGCATAACCACCAGTTGTTCTTTTGGTTTTACTTCTTGATCCTGATCAGAGTTTTTCTCATCAGAGAAAAGACAAAGCATTCCAGCCCCTTGGTGTTTTAACTTGTTTAAGCAAGCTTTTTGCATGGATCGGATAACTCTTTCTCATCCCATCTGACATAAACTGACCCCTCTGCATCACATACGGCTTATAACCGGATCTCCTCCTGCACAACTCTTCTGGTGGTGTACACTGAAACCTTGAGGTCCTTCGCAATGGGGCTTTTTTTATTCTTTTACTCTTTTACTTGTTTCAGTCATTTGACTGCGGACTCCTTTGCCGAACCGCCAAGTTACGGGGACGCAAACACACCCGCATCGGTTGTCAAGTGATGCTGGGGGACAAAAAGACACACAAACATACACACACATACATATATATACATATATATATATATATACACATGTGGGATGCACTTCAGGACAAGTATATACATATATATATATACATATATATATATACATATATATATATACATATATACGAAGGGCTTCTTTCAGTTACCGTCTACCAAATCCACTCACAAAGCTTTGGTCGGTCCGAGGCTATAGTAGAAGACACTTGCCCAAGGTGCCATACAATGGGACTGAACCCAGGACAATGTGGTTGGTAGTCAAGCTACTTACCACACAGCCTCTCCTGCATTGGTAGATAAAGGTTCTTTTTTGTGTATTAAGACTACCATTGGTTCCATGTTAAGAAAATGTCTCAACAGTTCTTTAAGCATGTCACATAGGAAAATTGGTGTTTGATTTTGTTTGGGTTTAAAACACGAAAAATGACATCAAGTCACAGTAAAGTCTTGCAGAAATTTTGGGGAAGCAGAAACAAGAAATCTAGGGGAACAACTCTTGGGTAACAACTCTTGGATGATTATCTCCCTTGACTTTTTGACTTGCGGAAAAAAAAATGTGTCGAATGATAAGTTTACTCTTTCACTCTTTTACTTGTTTCAATCATTTGACTGCGGCCACGCTGGGGCACCGCCTTTAGTCGAGCAAATTGACCCCAGGACTTATTCTTTGTAAGCCTAGTACTTATTCTATCGGATACTTTTGCCGAACCGCTAAGTTAACGGGGACGTAAACACACCAGCATCGGTTGTCAAGCGATGTTGTGGGGACAAACACAGACACACAAACATATACACACATGCATATATGCATGTACATATATACGACGGGCTTCTTTCAGTTTCCGTCTACCAAATCCACTCACAAGGCTTTGGTCGGCCCGAGGCTTATAGTAGAAGACACTTGCCCAAGATGCCACGTAGTAGGACTGAACACGGAACCATGTGGTTGGTAAGCAAGCTACTTACCACACAGCCACTCCCGTGTGTGTGACGGGCTTCTTTTAGTTTCCCTCCACCAAATCCACTGGCGGGGCATTTTGTCAAGCAGAGGCTATAGTAGAAGACACTTGCCCAAGATGCCACGTAGTAGGACTGAACCCGGAACCATGTGGTTGGTAAGCAAGCTACTTACCACACAACCACGGACGTTTTCAATGAAGTTACGTGTTCTGATGGTATTAGGACCCTGTGCATGCGTTTTGCATTTAGCTGCTGATGTTGGGTCCCTGTCAACAGCTCCAGCTCCTTTTGAACTTTGACAGCAAATATCCAAGCAACTTTGAGGAAGCGAGCTACCTCTGTATCCCTATGCTTTGCTTTTAGGGGCATGATTATTGTGTGCCTTCTCAACTCGATGTCTGGCATTATTTATCTGAAAATTAAGACGGTGAGCTGCCAGAGTCATTAACTCACAGGACAAAATGCTTAGCGGTATTATGCTCGTCACACCCAGGAAGATGTGGAATCTTTTGGTTAAATATGACCTTTGGTTGGTAGGTCTCATGGAGGAGATGACAAGTGTCTGAGACTTGTAGCAATTTGCTTGGCAGGAGAAGACATGTCAACCTTAATAAAATCATGTCCATCCACACACACGTTTGTCCTTTTTGGATATGCCACCCCACTCTCTCTCTCTCTCTCTCTCTCTCTCTCTCCCTCACACACACACACACACACACACACACACACAAATTATCTGAATTCTCTCAAAACTCCCAGAAAATGCCTCTCTACTCCCACTCTCACTCGTGTGCCTTTAACTCCTGCAGATTCCTCCACACTTTCTCATGTGTCTAT
>NC_069010.1:7101821-7102882 GCF_001194135.2 Octopus bimaculoides
GTCTTCTACTATAGCCTTGGGCTGACCAAAGCCTTGTGAGTGAATTTGGTAGACGGAAACTGACATGTAATCACAGGGATGTGAGTTCGAGTCCACAGCTAGCCACCTACACTTTTCTCTGCAAAATAGGGATAGTTTATCCTGTTCAGGATATATTTGTGTATGTATTTGTATGTATATATATATATATATATATATATATATATCTAAATGTCTACATCTGCAACAGTGTCAGTGGAAAGTAATTAAGATGTAATTAAGTTTAAACATACATACTTGTGAGTCTGAAGAGTGTTGGTGAGGGACAGGGGACAACACGTTGAGGGCAGGGTATTGTTGTCATTGGTGGTGTTGGTGGGGTTTGCTGGTGGTGGTGGTGGAAGCAGGTTTGATGGTGGTGGTGGTGGTGCTAGTATTAGTAGTAGTGGTGGTGGTGGTGGGTGGTTGAAATTATGCTGGAAGGGTGGATTGAAGAAATGTTAGTGGATGGGCGCGGGGTCCTATATAGACTTGGAGTGGAAGTTTCGGTCAGGGAGGGTGGGCGTGGGACAATCTTGATTAAATTGAAACACAAAATAAACAGGTGAAGTGATATTAGTCACCTGTCAAAATTTTTCAAGGAGCTTAATGGGAGAGCAAGACATGCTAGAAATAACAGCTAAATCTCCCTCATATCACACCTTACTGTCTTATGTATGCATATATGTATGTATGAGCCAATGAGGAAGACCTCTACATGGTAGCTAGACCTGGCAGAAATAACAGCCAAATCTCCCTCAAATCACACCCTACTGTCAAGAAGAAGAGAAAGGACATTGGAGATAATGTAGTCCTAGATACATTGTGTTAGGAGAAACGTAGCCATGATGGTCATGCCTGGAACACCTTAGATCTCGTGTCTGTTTCGTCGGAGATCAGGGATGGTGGTGTTATTTAACAATGACACATTAGAGACTGTGGTCCTAGATACACAGTGTCTAAATTAAAGACAGGATGTATAACAGATAAACATAACTTTTCTCGATAGCAATCACATGCATATATATATATATATATACATA
>NC_069010.1:7103380-7104158 GCF_001194135.2 Octopus bimaculoides
CTCTCTCTCACACACACACACACACTCACACACAGAGGACCACTTCCAGAAAGGGCCATGTAACTATTTCCTTGTAATAACGACATCCAAATTCCCTACCATTTGACCTGACACAAAGAGCTGCTCTGATCCCATCTGAGGGGGGCTGTCACCCCCCCCCCCCTCCAACACTCTAATCAATCAGGGGAACACCACCACCCTGAATGTAAACATATTAGCATTCCTGTGCGATTATTGCCACCCTGGGTGGAGGATAGCAAGGAGAGAGAGAGGGATGGGGTTGGGATGGGCTGTCATGTGGCCAGATGGGCTTATTTTTGCAGAGGATAGGGCATGGGGAGAAGTGGAAAGGGTAGGGATGCTGAGGTGGGCAAGGTGGACTTGAAGAGGTGGAAGAAGGAGGAGGAGGAGGAGGTGGAGGAGAAGAAGAAGAAGAAGAAGAAACAGAAAAAGAAGAAAAGGTGTTGAAGGAAAGGAATGTATGTTAGTATATAGACAGGCACAGATAAATAGGTAGGTGGATAGATAGATAGATAGATAGATAGATAGATAGATAGATAGATAGATAGATAGACAGACAAACAGACAGATAGATAGAAAATATGTACTATGGTCGATTCATTTGACTAAAAGTTCTTCAAGGTGGTGCCCCAGCTTGGCCACAGTCTAATGATTGAAACATGCAAAAGATAAATGATAAACAATGCTCATACATACATACATACATACATATATACATACATATATATATATATATATATATATATATATATATATA
>NC_069010.1:7105002-7110685 GCF_001194135.2 Octopus bimaculoides
CCTACGATGGCCCCGTACAAGAGCCAGTGCAGGGGCACTGGCAACGATCTCGCTCGAAAAATTTCATGTGTCACCCGCACAAGAGCCAGTCCAGGGGCACCGGCAACAATCTCGATCGAAAATCCCACGAAGGCCAGCCAGGCGGCACTGGCAACGGCCACGCCCAAAATGGTGCATTTCATGTGTCACCTGCACATGAGCCAGTCCAGGGGCACCGGCAACGATCTCGCTCGAAAACTCACCCTGAGGGGTACTCCCGTTCAAGGTCAGAAAGGACCTGGGAATAATGGTAATTAAGGGGCTGACTCCATGTTCCCCACAACTCCAAAAATCCAGAATTGGAGACTCACCCACCATTGGACCAGCTATGGGTTAGAATGTTTTCCCAGAGATAGAAAAAGCTCCCGTTATTTTTTAACAAAGCCACCATGAAGGAAACCCTTCTAGGAGAAAGATTCATTGAAATAAAACTTGCAGTTCGAAACAGTATCAGTCATCTTCCAATGCCTGTTACTGGAAGCTTGCTGTTGTCACTCTCTCCGTCGCCGCCATAATGGCGACGGAGAGAGTGACAAATGTGTTGAACAAGCGTTTTATCCCCTAAGTACAATGAAGTACAGGTGTTTTACCATCACTTTTTATTTTTATTTCTTGACCTGTTTTGTTTTTTATGAAGTCCGACGGTGATGAATATCCGCACACATGTAGGGATGAAAGTAAATCAGAACAATCAGTCTGAATGTAAAACGGCTATCGTCTGCCACGATGGGACAACCATCAAGCACACACACACACACACACAAAAGCAAATATGCGCGCGTGTGCGCTGTGTTTGCCCCTTTTTTGTCCGTTGAATTGCACAGAAGCAAACTAGTGTAAGAACAGCAATTCTTCTATCAATTTTATTTTAGCATTAGGTAGTTTATTTCTCTCGTCTGCTGAGTCAAGAGGGAATGCTAGAGTTACCTCCCTTGTACATGCTTTACCATGTATACACTCTTTTGTATATGAAATCACAATTGCTCTACCTTGTTGTATCGTCGTCATCATTTTGAGAAAGAACTTTATATTAGTTAACGTCGTTCTTCCTGCTGTACTCAACATTGTACTTCGTTGTACTCTCTTCCACACGACGCTCAAGATGGTGTATGTCTCTGAAGGTGCGTTCCCATCTTTCTCTCTCTTTTTTTGTTAACTTTAGAGACCCTTCTTTGTAGATCCCAGCATACCGCCAATTTAAGGGAGATTTAGCTATCATCTCTCACATGCCGGTCGACTCTTTGGTGGATCCCTCTTTGATCTCGCAAAAAAAAAGGGACAATACTTGGAATAGTTATTTCTAATTAGGATCGGAAGTCAGCAGTTTTAAAGAAAGAGTGTTGTGTCGATACAGTATTAAGTTGGTACTTTGTTTTTTTTTTTCAAATGTGAAGGGATAAAAAGCAAAGTTAGCCCTGGAGGAAGTTTAAATCAGTTTCTGTCTACCAGATCCACTCACAAAGTTTTGGTCGGTCGGAGACTATAGTAGAAGACACTTGCCCAAGGTACACCGCGCAGTGGGACTGAACCCGGATCGGTGTGATTGGGAAGTAAATTTGTTAACCATTTAGCTACGCCTGTATGTCCCATCTCCCCATCCAAAACACACCTGGGCAGCTCTGTCTCGTTGATTAAATATCGATTAACTTCAATAGATGTTTTATTGGTATATCTGCGACTGACTTTTTAACTACGTAATTTAAAAAAATCATATCTGATATGATGACATACATACATACAAGATCCAAGGGTCTTATATATTATCCAATGTGTGATCCAAGGATCGCACATTCTGGTCGAGCCTTCCATCTGTTAACATGTACCTCCTTGTGACAATATGAGCTTTCATTTAATCAAGATATCCTTGGCCTGAGGAGTATCCAGCCGTATACACCTCATTTGGATATTTACCACTTCTAAGGTTCCACTCGCTATGAAACATTTGTCGCCCGGATCTTATCGACTGCATTCCTTAACTCTTGTATATATATATATATATATATATATATATATCTGTGTGTGGTGTTTGTTCACCGCCACCACTGCTGTTTGACAGCCGATGTTGGTTCGTTTGCGACCCCTTAACGGTTCGACACGAGATAAATAAATACTGGGATTGATGTTCGGCTTAAACCTTTCAAGGCAGTGCCCCAGCATGGCCGTAGACCAGTGACTGAAATAAGCGAAAGACGTATACGTGTATGTATAGGCGCTCGTGCGCACGTTTCAGTATTAGTCTGTTATGCTCCAGCATGATCGTCCTGTTTTCATTCTGTCATAGTGTATCTAGGACTAAACTGTGTAATGTGTCCTTTCCTTGTTGTTTAGCCCCGAGTCAGCCCTGATCCAGTTGACCCATGGTCAAAGATGTCCCAGCAGTGATCAGTCATTGTGTATCGAGGACTACATTATCTAATGTGCCCTTCCTTGCTGTTAATCCCAAGTCAGTCTTGATCCAGCAGACCCTGTGATCAAAAGTGTTCCAGTTGTGACCATCATGTCTTTTATTCAAGCATAGCGTATCTAGGACCACATTATCTGACGTGTTCATGTTCTCAGCAGACCGTCAATTTGAGGGAGATTTAGCTATCATCTCTCACATGTCGGTCGACTCCGTGGTGGATCCCTCTTTGATCCCGCAAAAAAAAAAAAGGGACAGTTTCACGCAATCAAACTTTGGCAACCTAACGTTCGATTTTTAAAAAAAATCAATCGATTTTCATTTTGCTGATTCATGGATCGAACCGGATGTAAACAAAAGCAACCAACCGGAAGTTTACATCTAAAACGCCAACAATTAACTCCAACCAAAATATTTATTATTTATTCTCCCCACCCGCCGAAAATTTTCGCCAGCAGGGGTCCGTGAATTCCAGGTTGGGAACCACCGGTACAGACTAGAAAGATGACGAGTTCTAATCCATTCAGGTTCTATGTACACGTCCACAGATAAAAAAAAACACCTGATGACATTATCACAAAATATTTCAACTCCAAATTCTTTGAACTCAGAAAAATAATCATCACGTTCTTTGTTCTTCCTTTACCATTTTAGGTAACATAGTATCTTCGAGGTCTCCATGGCGGCTGTCGATCATTCCAGAGGTTCTGTTTGGACTCATAAATATTATTATCCTTTTGTAAGTACTTCGGTTTCTGTTTTTCATTGTGGGGCTGCTTGCCCCTCCCTGTCATTTCATTTTGTTTTGAATTTTCATGGTTGATGTTTCAACTTTATTCTCCTTAATGAAGAGAGTTCTTCTGATGAGATCAAGTCTCCTCGATCGGCACAGACATTCCTCCATTCTCACCTTCAACTCAGTTACTGAAAGGCTGCTATCGATCTCTAATCTATCAACATATAGGTGCAGGTGTGGCTGTGTAGTAAAAAGCTTGCTTCCCATACACATGGCTCCGGGTTCAGTCCCACTGCATGGCACCTTGGGCAAATGTCTTCTACTATAGCCTCGGGCTGACCAAAGCCTTGTGAGTGGACTATGTATAGTCAACAGATGAGATCCATTGATTTGTCTGAAAATCTTCACTTTTAGCTTTTTTACTGTTTGCATATATATATATATATATATATAGCCTGGTGTAGCCATCTGGTTTCACCAGTCCTCAGTCAAATCGTCCAACCCATGCTAGCATGGAAAGCGGACGTTAAACGATGATGATGATGATGATGATATATATATTGTATATCAAACCCAATCTGTTGTATTTAATTTGCTTATCTGCATAAGTGCCTCTCCCTATATGTATATTGTCGTGGCCGATGACAGTACCGCTTGATTGGCACTCGTGCCACTGGCACGTAAAAGGCACCATTCGAGTGTGGTCGATGCCAGTGTTGCCTGACTGGTACCCTTCCTGGTGGCACGTAAAAAGCACCCACTACACTCTCGGAGCGGCTGCTATTTCTCGACGCCTCACGGAACGACATCGGGGAATATGCAGAGTTGTCTCCCTTGTTCTGTACATACAAAGGTAAGGACGGCGAAGGCGGTGGAGATATGAGTATGTATATGTGTATGTATGAGCCAATGAGGGAGACCTCCACATGGTAGCTAGATCTGCTAGAAATAGCAGCCAGATCTCCCTCAAATCACACCCTATTGTCTTATGTATGTATGAGCCAATGAGGGAGACCTCTACATGATAGCTAGACCTGGTAGAAGTGGCAGCCAAATCTCCCTCAAATCACAACCTACTCTCTAATCTATGTATATATGTATGTATGAGCCAATGAGGGAGACCTCCACATGATAGCCTGACCTGGTAGAAGTAGCAGCCAAATATCCCTCAAATCACACTCTACTGTCTTATGTATGTATATATGTATGTGCCAACAAGGAAGACCTCTACATCAGCGTTTCTCAACCATTTTTTTTACCCATGGACCCCTTTGATTTCTGTAATTTATTATAAATTATTATAATGTATTATGAAATATTATTATGTTAATTTATTAAAATCATATTTTCTTTTTCTTTTCCCTTTCTTCTCTCTTTATATCGATCTCATTCCTGATGCAGTTTCAAGACGTTAATATCGGTAAGTGAAATTTTTTATTACAATTCAACCTGCTTGTTGTTGTTTAACCCTAGGTCAGTCTTGATCCAGTAGTGCCATGACTAAAGGCATTGCAGCTATGACCATCCTGTCTTTTATTCAGACACAGTATATCTAGGAACATGGTTTCTACGGCTGGAGGCCCTTTGCAATGTCAACCACTTTACAGAGTGTATTGGCACTAGCGGGGGTCATTAATATATTTATGTGTGCGTGTGTGTGTTGCTCCTTGATTAGATGTCATGTGATGGTCGTAAATGAGCATCCCCACCATACAAGTGCGGGTTGTTCATTTCCAATCTTTCATGAAAAATATGTCCAGCCATGGCGGGGCGGGGGGGCAACAGGTGAGGGGTCAGCAACCAGCTGTAGAAACGCTATCTCAATAAATTCCACCTGACCAATGCAATGGAAAAGTAGACATTAAAATGACGATGAGGCCGAATACTGTTTGCTAATGGTCTTGTTATATTCTTTATATTTTACTTTTAATTGCATAACATTTTCTTAGTTACAAATCTTTACATTTTCCATTGTCTACCTTGCAGCCTAACACAACCCAGTATGACAGCGGTGGCAGCTACCGATCAGATGGACGAGGGTAAGTACTGTGTCTATACACTTCTTTTGTTTTGTTTTTTTTATTCTGTTTATTCTTTTATCTCTTCTGTTCTGTTTAAAGCCAAGGCTTATTTCATTACATTTGTTTCATGGCCCATACTGCTCACACACACACAAACACACACACCCTCAACTTCTTTGCTAGATGGGCTTATATTTGTGTCACATACAATGCTAAACACTGGAATATAGGAATATGAGATAAAACTACAACTTCTTGTTTTGTTTTGTTTTGTTTTGCTTTGTTTTTTTTATAGTTTACTTTATATTTTCTTGCACTGTTTCAGCCTTGCCCAGCAAGTCTCGTTTATATATGTGTATGTGGACATATTTCTTTTAGTTCCTTTCAAGCGTTGGGCCTCAGGGAGGCAAAGTGGCCGAGTTTGTTTCCAGTGTTGGGCCTTACGGAGGCAAAGTGGCTGAGTTCCTTTTGACCGTTGGGCCTCAG
>NC_069010.1:7110695-7112912 GCF_001194135.2 Octopus bimaculoides
GGGCCTCAGGGAGGCAAAGTGGCCGAGTTTGTTTCCAGTGTTGGGCCTTACGGAGGCAAAGTGGCTGAGTTCCTTTTGACCGTTGGGCCTCAGGGAGACAAAGTGGCTGAATACCTTTCAAGTGTTGGGCCTCACGGAGGCAAAGCATTGGGCCTCAGCATAAACAAACGAACATTGCAGAATTCCCGAGGTAGATCCAGTGACTCCTTATATCAAAACTGCAGCTGACATCAGGTAGCCTAAACAGAGAAAGTGCTTTGATCAGCATTCTATTAACCATATAACCAAGGCCCAAATAATGATATATATATATATATATAGTGAGTTCAAACAACAGAAACGACAAAAAACAACAACGCGAGGATGTGATACAGATATCGTGTTACTTGACGCTCAGGAAAGGAAAGGAAAGAGAGTTTGACGTTTCGAGCGGAGCTCTTCATCGGAAATATAGGAAAGTCCAAAGAAGGGAAGATGGAGGAAGAAAAAATCGGCAATGATATACACAAGGTTATACATACACATCACACACACACACACATATATATATATATACATATATACACACACACACACATATGTACACATATAACTATACATGTTATTAATTTACATTCTTGTTTATGAATTTTTTTTCCCGTTTTTACTTTTCAGCCCACCACCCCCTCCGAGGCGGCGCATGGGCAGATTAAATTTTGACGGTGACACGCCGGGCCCCCCACCGATGGGAGGCGGATGAGGTCGGTAGATAGTCTGCTGTCTTAAAAAGACCGCAGGCTGCCTCAGATGGTCCCCGCTAATCAGGAAACAGTAATTCTACTAAACCCTCTTCTCCTCCTCCTCCTCCTCAACCTACTCCCCCATTTATCTTCCTCTTTGTCTCTCCTCTAATTTTGTAACATTTTTTATTTCTTCTCCTTCTTCTCCTCTGCCATGACTTCAAAAGTAACTTTGGTGATCTGGAGTGATCAACAGTTTTACATCTGTACTAATCTAGATGATACGACTGTAACTTTTAGTTAATCTACCCACTACACCAGACGCATTGAGCTCCTGCTCTGCTTAGTCCACTACATACTTCGGGCTCCAGCTTTCAGTTGTGTTGAACAGACCATCTTGCCACATGTTATTAGCTCCAACTTTTGGTTAATCTAGTCTACCAGATGTTTTGAGCTCTAGATTTTGGTGAAATTGGCCAGCCCGACTGGCCAGATGCTGTGGGCTCCAATTTTAAGTTAATCTTGATCACCAAGTGCTTTAAGCTCCAGCTTCTGGTTGCTTTGGCTAGTCCACCTTGCCGAGTGCTCCAGCATTTAGTTAATCTGGTTCACCAGATGCAATGAGAATCTGTCTTTGGTTAATCTTACCAGTCCACCAGTTGCTTTGAGCGCCAGCTTCTGATTAATCTAGAACTGTCCTCAGTATTAAGTAGCTACAACAGATGTTACTCAGAGTTTAACACCATCGAACATGTTAGAGCAGAGGAGGACACGTGTCACCACACGTTCTTGTATATTCTTCCTGGCTTGATTCCAGCAGCATCTGAAGGGTTCAAGCCACAGTCCCCATCACCTCCCATTCCACTCCCTTCCCTTCTCCCTGTTTCCTCATTAGTCGAGGACCATCTGGATATATATATATATATATATATATATATACAAACCCAAAGGAATCCTTCTTTTACCAGAAGCCTTGCAGCTGTGCCTGTAAATGTATGAAGAACTTGCTGGAAGCTCTGTGGAGATGGCAAGATCGGAACCCAAAAAAATTTCTTAAAAGAAGAATTCCAACTACCCAATCAACTGACTTTATATATACATTGATATATATATATATATATATATATATATATATATATACACACAAACACACATACATACATACATTTATATACACATACACAATCACACACACACACAAGCAAGCATCCATAACGTTTGCATAAACATATTAACATGTATTTGTAAGTACATATATAGATATATACATACATACATACATGTAAATATTTATATATATTTGTCATATATATATATGTATATGTATATAAATGCACACTTAAAAATGTGTGTGCGCAGATGCACACACACACACACACACACAAAATTGACACAAAAGACAGACATATATGTACATATATGTGTACGAATGTATGTATATATATATATATATATATATATATATATGTGTGTGTGTGTGTGTGTGTATGTCTATATA
>NC_069010.1:7112922-7114724 GCF_001194135.2 Octopus bimaculoides
ATATATATATGTGTGTGTGTGTGTGTGTGTATGTCTATATATATATATATGTGTGTGTGTGTGTGTGTGTGTGTATATAATATCAGTTGATTATATATTTTATATTCTATAAACTGTATTTCACTAAATAAAAACATCCTGTTAATTACAGTTGTTCAATGAATTATAAATATATCTTGCTGTTTAGCCCTGGATCAGTTCTGATCCACATACCTATGATCAAAGCTGTCCTGCATCTTATTCATCTATTTAATGTGTCTTACTTTGTTGCTGTTGTTGTTTAGCCACAGGCCAGTCCCCCATCCAGTAGACCCATGATGAAAGACGTTCCAGCTGTGACCATCCTGTCTTTTATTCAGATATTATTGTTATTTTTAGCACCTGTGCCCAGCGTCGCCTTTCTGGCACTTGTGCCGGATAGCACGTGTAAAGACATTTGAGCGAGATCGTTGCCAGTGCCGCTGGACTGGCTCCTGTGCAGGTGGCACATAAAATACACCATTTTGAGCATGGCCGTTGCCAGTACTGCCTGACTGGCCTTCGTGCCGGTGGCACGTAAAAGCACCCACTACACTCTCTGAGTGGTTGGCGTTAGGAAGGGCATCCAGCTGTAGAAACTCTGCCAAATCAGATTGGAGCCTGGTGTAGCCATCTGGTTTCACCAGTCCTCAGTCAAATGGTCCAACCCATGCTAGCATGGAAAGCGGACGTTAAACGACGATGATGGTGATGATTAAGTAAGGATTCTAGATTATTTTTCCTGTTACAAGAGAAGAATTTGAGTGAAAAATCTTATTTGAAGGATGAAGAAAATATTTTAAAGAACGCAGGATAGAATGATGGCTGAATAAGGAGGAAATCACAGGGTTTTGATGTGGAGGTTTGTTGATGGATTGGTCTGGTGGTAGAGAATGGGGCCATGGATTTTGGGGCTCTTCAAGATTAGAAAGATTGGCGCCATGTAAATGTTGGTTAATGTTTTTCTTGAATAGATAGCTGCTAAATGATGGTTCTGAGTCCGAGGAAAATGTTCATGAGAGAGATCTCTGTGTGTGTGTGTGTAAAGTTGATAAGGTGGAGTCAGTTGAAAATAGAACACAGGTGAAATAAGAACAGCAAGGAAGACAAGAAGCTGGAGAAGACGGCGTAGAAGAACAAGGGAAGCGCAAAAGTAAAAATGATGGAAAAAGAAAAAAAATGAAGACAAAAGGAAGGAAGAAAAAGAAGACGAGAGGATAAAAGATTAAACAAAGAAAGGAAAAAAACAAAACAAAAAGGAAACATAAAAGAATGAGAAAGGTGGTGGTGGGGTGGGGGGGAGAAGAAAATTGAAGACAAAGGAAGAACAGGAAAAAATGATGATGAGAGAGAACGAGTGTTGTAAAGTGAGGATGGGGGTGGGGGTGGGGGGAAATAAATGGATGAAGACGGCAGGAGATAATTGCGTGAATAATGATGAATGATGGAAAATGGTTGGAAAGAGGAGGAAGACGACAAAAGAAAATAACAATGATTGAAAAGAAAAGACAGGAAACAATCTGGTTGAAAAAGCGGAGGATGTAAATGGTTGTGACATTGGCGGTAGAGATAAAGGAAGAACAAGAACAGAAATAGATAGAATTATGAATGGTTATTCACACAGACAATAGGCTTATTGTGAAACCATTATTGGTGTTGTTGTTGTTACTCTTATTACAGTTTGCTCAATTATTTAGCAAAAATATTTCAAAGATATTTCCGTGCTTGCTTTTGGCTTTTTTTTGTTTGTTTCTTATATATATATATATATATATATATATATA
>NC_069010.1:7115416-7116821 GCF_001194135.2 Octopus bimaculoides
ATATATATATATATATATATATATATATATATATATATATATATATAAATGTGTATATATGTAAATATGCGTATGTATATATATCTATATATATATATATAGAGAGAGAGAGAGACAGAGACATATAAATGTGTATACAGGTATGTATATAAATATATACACGTGTATAATGAGTGTGCCTGATTCTATATACATATGTATATATGCATATATCTAAACACCTGTCGATACCTATATGTACATACACTCACAGTTACATAAAATAGAGACCAACAGGTATATGATGGAGATGACTGTGTGATAAGAAGTTTGCTTCTGAACTACAAGGTTTCGGGTTCAATCCCACTGCATGACGTCTTATGTTATAGCCTTGGGTTCACCAATGCCTGGTGAGTGTATTTTTCAAGACAGAAACTGAACAAACACCTGTTTTATCCTTTACGGCTTTTATTCTTTTTCTTTCTGTTTGTCATTTGACTGCGGCCATGCTGGCGCGCCACCTTGAAGGGGTTTTAGTCAATGTAATCAATTGAATCCCTTTGTCTGTCCTTGTTTGACCCTTGTGGGCAATAAAGAAATATATACACACACACACGGATTAGGGCTAAGTGGATGCCCAGAAGACGACCGGCATGGAGGAGAAGGGTCTGGGAGCTTAAGGATCCTGCAAATGGACAGAGATTTAGAGACATATTACTCAAAGCCTTTGACGAAATAGAAGGGGATATAGCATCATACAACATGGAAGACAACTGAAGGTTTCTACAGGACAATCTGCTGAGAGCCACCGACCAGATCTGTGGCTGGTGTAAAGTCCCCTCTCGACCTAAGGTAACTTGGTGGTGGAACAATGTGGTTGACAGGGCTATTAGAGAAAAGAAACAGGCTTGGAAGGGCTGGAAGAACATGTGATGTGCTGTGTGTGTATGTATGATAGACACTATGTGTATGTGTGTGTGTGATAGACTCTGTGTGTGTGTGTGATAGACACTGTATGAGTGTGTGTGTGTGTGTGTGATAGACACTGTATGATAGACTCTGTGTGTGTGTGATAGACACTGTATGAGTGTGTGTGTGTATGATAGACTGTGTGTGTGTGTGATAGACACTGTATGAGTGTGTGTATGATAGACTGTGTGTGTGTGATAGACACTGTATGATAGACTGTGTGTGTGTGTGTGTAAGAGAGAGAGAGACTGTGTATGTTAGAGACCAGGATGTGTGAATGTGTTTGATGGAAGGTTGGTCTGCTTAGAACTGATTAATTATGGCATTAAAGTCTCTCCCTCGCCCCCACCCCCACCCTTCCTTTCTCCCTCTCCCCACTCCGTCTTCACCACCGCACCCTCCCATTCCCCCACACTCTCTTTCTCTTTTCATTCACTGTCTTTCTCTGCCTTTTGTC
>NC_069010.1:7117221-7118571 GCF_001194135.2 Octopus bimaculoides
CTGATGAATTTAAGGACCTTGTCAAAAATGGGAGAGTATTTGTGAGTGAGTGGGTTACAGTCTGTTCTTTCTTTTACGTCACTTGTTGCACTCCGACCATGCTGGGACACCACGTTAAAGGGTTTAGTTCAGTGATTCTCAACCATTTTTCTATCTATTGAACCTTTTTTTTTTATCTATGGACCCCTTCAATTATTATTTCATTCTGGTGGACCCCCATAGCCATTCAATGTTTAAAAACTAGTTTTATAGAAACTTCTTTCAAAATTCCTATTTTGTTTTCCACACATTAACTTGTGTAGGTTGAACTATGGAAAATGGTAGAGAAAGAAACCCAGCTGTTTCTTGCAATACATAACCAATATGTACATCTAAAGCAGGGGTTCTCAACCATTTCTTATCTATGAACCCCCTCTGATTACTATTTTATTCTGGTGGACCCCCATAGCCATTCAATGTTTAATCCTTTTGATACTAACCTGGTTGAAACTGCTTTTGGCTCTGTAGTACAAATGTTTTGTTTTCAAAAGTTTTGAATTAAAATCTTCCACCAAACTTTAGTCACAATTTATGTTCCTAACACTAGCTTAATGATAACTAAGTTACTTTACTAAATTCTTTGTTATATTTAAAATTAATTTAAAGAAACGCAGAGCATCTCAACAGAAATATGCTAACAAAAGGGTTAAAGTCACCATGATGATTTTAATCCTTTTGATACTAACCTGGTTGAAACTGCTTTTGGCTCTGTAGTACAAATGTTTTGTTTTCAAAAGTTTTGAATTAAAATCTTCCACCAAACTTTAGTCACAATTTATGTTCCTAACACTAGCTTAATGATAACTAAGTTACTTTACTAAATTCTTTGTTATATTTAAAATTAATTGAAAGAAACACAGAACATCTCAACAGAAATATGCTAACAAAAGGGTTAATAATAATGACAATAATTTAACACTGGCATATATTATTATCAACTGATTCCATATATCCCCCACTATACAGCTGGTATTAAATATATCAATCCCTGCAAGCTGGACCATTATACAATATATCATTAGTGTGATTTCATTAAACAAAGTCAACAACTGTATCTTCTCCCACTACATAGCTGGTATTTTAATTACTCAATACCTGTAGGCTAGAAACTGAAGCCAGTATTTAATTAAGCACACAGTCAACATTTTCTCATTTTTATAAATAAATAACTTAACGAACATATGTTTAGAAATTTATTTTATTCATTTTTTATGCACATAAGTAAATGCTTACATACAAACAAACATACACACATAATGTATGTATATATATATATATATATATATATATATATATACACACACACACACA